>NW_017307176.1:160755-166939 GCF_000935625.1 Nanorana parkeri
GGGTTGGCTGAGCAGAGGCATGGAGCTAAATGATATTACCATATTGGCAGAGCTGGATTTACTCTCCCTGCTGCTCCAAGGCCAGGTTCTGCAATGCGCACCCTGCCCCCCATCAACAGAGAATGGCAACCGGATGGCAGGGGCGACAGGGTTTTTTTTTTAATGTTTCTTTATTTTTTTAAGCTTTTTTATCACTTTTAATTTTTTTTACTTTTTTACATTTTTAGCTTATCGTTTACTTTTTTATTTTTTTTATCTTATTATTGTTTATGTTTTATAATTATTTTCTTATTTTTTAATAATTTTTTTGTTATTATTTTTTACTTTTTAATCACCTTTTTATTTAATTATTATTTCTTATAATTGTTTTAATTTTTATAATTGTTTCTTTCACTTAACTTTATTGCTATCACACAGGAGCTAGCTAACAAGCCCCTGTGTGATAGCCTTTGGAGGTGACAGGTTCTCTTTATTGAGCAGGACTAAATGTGAAGGCAACTTTCCCGCCTTCTTTATGTTCCGGGCGTCGGGGGATTCCACACCGCTGCCGCCCCTGTGCGCCCTGCCGCCCTGAGGCCTGTCCTCAGTGGCCTTGTGGGGAATCTGGGCATGCATATTGGCATCACCTCACCTGGTCTTTTCATCCTGCTTTCCTCACTATCAGGATCAAGAGCCTGAAAGTAGTGATGTCTCTGACCGGTATATCATTTAGCAGAGAATATTTAACCATCCACAAAAAAGTACAAACTAAAGTTCCCAAGAGATATTACTTAGCATGTTTACATTGAGAAACAGTGTATCTTCTGAAATTATTTTTTATGCCACTGTAGCATATATGCATGTTAACTAAAATAATGTGACAATTGGCTGAAAAAACCCAACCTGTTCATCAAAGTTTAATTTGAAACTGGTACTTTATATACATAAAGCTGTCAGAACATCAAATAAAGTGATCAAAACCACATAATGCATGAAGTATATCTTATAGCTGATAGATGGCAATAAGTTAAGCTGCTTGACACTTAGAAGTTTTAGGGTTGCCTTTGGTAAGATCTCTGTGCTTGGGCTTCAAGGTCTACATGCATACTGTGACCATTATGGGGGCTTCCCATTCTGCCTGTTGAAATATTCATTTTATTTTGTGTTAAATAATTAGAGAATACAACAGGAGAACACACAAAGGTGGGAACACACAAACCCTAGGTGGACAGGAGTAGAGTTGGGAATTATGGCAGGGAGACCTCACAACTGTAGTATCCAATACATATAAAAAGCTCGACAGGTTCCAACTATAATTATAATATCACTATTGCTCTATCTAGACAAATGGAATGTAAAAATCCATCTACAGTATATCCTGATGAATATCTAAAATGTTGTGTTTACTTACATATATACAATGCAATACAATTGAAAACTGTAACAGTTCCCTTCTCTTTTATGTATGAAATACCAGGGCAGGAATATTCCACCCAAACATATAAAGAATATGGAGGATCACTGACTCCTTAATTGGCATTGATGTGCTTTGTTGCTCTCCTGTGGAGCACCTGACATTTGAGACACCATAATGTGTATGAATAACTAAAAGATTTTAAGACTATAGAATGACCTATTACACCAACCTTCATATGGCAATCCAAGCTCAGTCAGTTGTCTGTAAGCCATGCTGGGAAATTTCTATACACTAAATTCTCAGAAGAAGCATGGTCAGAAATGGGCCACCTGGCATTTGAGGCACCTGTCACTATTATGTGTGGGAGTAACGAACAGCTTTTAAAGTTATGGCATCATTTACGACACTGACCTGCAAAGGACAGTTCAGTGTCAGCCAATAGTCTGTGGGATTTTCCTATTGCTCCTCTGCATTGTCACTCTGCACCATATGTTTCCAGTAGAGACTATAAGCGATCGTGCCACCACTTATTGTGGAGGGATGTTCCACACAGGAAGCACACATTGAGCAATAATGTGCATATACATGTAGACAGGAAGTGGCTAAAAAGAGGCTGGAGTAGATGAGCAATGCTGAGATGCAACAAAGAATAAAAGAAGGTGAAAACAAGTATTTTCTAAAAGAAAAAAAGCCAATTGTTTATGATACACAGTGCTTTAACAAACTAAATGTCATCCAGTTAACGTTAAGTGGGAACACATAGTGCACATTTTCAACCCAAGCCATGTCCCCCAGCTACTCTTATTGGAAGAGTATAATGACCAATGTTTTACATTCATTGGGTTTACCTTTCCTGAGAAATAGGGATGAGCTCTGGTTCAGACCTAACCTGGAAGGAAGCTGTCAGTGCCAGGGCATTTCCTGCAGCTTCACATAAAACAAATAGGTCGGATGCTGGTGGCATAACTATCCTTAATGGCCACATGGTCAAATTTGGTCAATGACATTGACTTATATGGTCAGGTGGTCACATAAGGTCAATTGTGTGTCCAGCATCCCACCTCTTAGTTTACATCCAGGTGCAAGCTGGGAATGCCCTGGCTAGGGCCGCCGTTAGAAATATTGGGGCCCCATTCACCCTTAATGCCACAGCCCCGCCCCCCTCTACTAAGCAGCGTACATTTAGATGCTGCATTGTGCTCTAATGTGCAGGAGGAATAAAGCAGAGGTCCTCATCCTTGGAGAGACTAGAGCCCATCAAATTTCTTCTAAAACCTTCCTTAAAGCTAAAGTTATTTTTAAAAAATAGGTGCTCCGGAGGTGTTTGCCATCATATGCTAGTATGCTTAGCATATTAGCACATTATGACCAACTTACCTTGCAAATGATCCCCTCCAGCCTTTCCCTGTCCGCTCTCCCCTCCAGCGCTGCTATCTTCTCCCCGTCTTCTTCCCGGTTCAGAGTCTTTGGCCTCTTGATTGGCCAGTCGGCATGATGTGCTACTTCCACTTTAAGGCAGCCCATTCAAAATACAATAAAAGTAAGGACATACAAGTTTTGCATTCCCATACTTTTATTTATATTTATACAATAAACGTATAGGAATACAAAAAATTTATTCCCATACATTTATTGTGCCTGCTATGTATGTCTGTTGATCTACCTTGATTGGAAGGTATATCGATAGACAAACAGTATATAACAGGCACTAGGCAGGCAACACATCTGTCCAGCCTTTGTAGTACTAGGTGTGTGTCATTCAGTGCAGGTCTCCTCCACTCACCTATGCTGTCGCTGATGCCCCTGGTGTCAGGATGATGGGGGCGTCACCTCCCCACGGGGTCAGAGGGTACGGCGTAGGGTGCAGGCCTCCCTTCGGCCTGGCAGAACCATGGGTGCTCCAACGGCAAATGCACATGCGCCTGTTTAGGCCTCAGGTGTGGGCCTTGCCGGGGGAGGTTCCCCAGCCCACACATACCGCCTCTCGCCTGCCATTGGCTCTCAGGGAGGGAAGCCTCCTGGTTGCCTTGGTGACCAGGGGGCGGAGTCACACCCCCTGGCTATAAAAACCTGGCCAGAGCCCTGGCTTATTGCTGAGTTATTCCACCTCATGGTGTGACATACGAAGCTCCCCTCCTATGTGCCTTGCTGCCAGTTTCCTGGACCCTCTGCTGACTTCCTGTGTACCGACCTTGGACCGACTTTCGCCTCTGACCCTTTGCTGCCTGCCGCGACCTCGGATTGTACTCGACTACCCCTTTGGATTGCCCCTTGTTACCTTGCCTTCGGACTTTTCAGGCTGCTTCCTGCCAGCGGGTTCCCTCCATGCTGCTTGCCCGCGGACGCACCTGACACCTGGTCTCTGTGCTGCTTCTGGATTTGTACTACTTAGGACTACTACAGGTGGAGAGGGAAAGCCAAATAGTCCGACACCCAGCTTCCATAACACGACAAGCACACACAGCACCAGGGTTCAGCACTGCCTACCCCTGCACCCTCTGCAACTTTCTTCTAAAGCTGCTCACCTCTGCACCCCCTAAATAATTTTTCCTACACTGCTCACCCCTCACCACTGCACCCCCACCCCCCCCTTCACAGCTCACCTCTGCAGCAGCTCTTTTCCAATGCTTCTCACATCTGATGCAGAGGGTGCAGAAGTTAACACTGTTGGAAGAGGGTTTGCAGGCTGCTACCCATTTCCAACACTGTTAACTTCCGCACCCTGTGCATCCCTCATCCTACACCGCCCCTCCACCCTACTGGCTTCTAAGCTGCTCTCCCCTGCAGCTTCCTTAATGGTCGGACTCCTGCTCATGATACCATGGACCAGATGTGCTAAAAACCACCATTCCTTCCTGCAGCTAACCAGCACAGTCCAGGCGAGTAAGCTGGACCCTGATGGGTCTTCCCAGTGGATGGTCCCACCCACTTGCCATCGTAACCAGTTGATTGACAGGCTCCTCTCCTTCTGATCTGCATAGGAGCCCGAACCCCTGTAGGGAAGGAGGGGAGGATCCTGTAAATCAACTGGCTACCTTAACAATGGGGTAGGGCCATCCTTCTGAATGGTCTTTTGAACGATAATCGATCAGTTGATGGGACACCATCATAATTACTGTACTTCTAGCTGAATTTCCTCGATCGGTCAGCCTGGAAAACTTTTTTCGAGATCATACTAAAATCGATGGATTAGTGGCATTTTCGTACAAAAGAAATCACAGCAAGAACACTGCACATGCGCAAAAGAAAATCCGTTCTGTCGATCGTCAAAATTCGGTCAGTTAGTATTGCTAAAGAACGATTATCGAAAATCTATAGGTGCATGGGCAGCTTAGTCTTACTTCTGCACTAAAAAAAATGGTGTTTTAGTGCATAGATATCATCATAATTTTTTGCTGTTAGGGCATCCTAATCCGGCAATGGACCGCAGAGAGGTGAGTCTTCAGGTGATAGAGCCAGAGAGGAGGCAAGCATATTTTGTATTTTAAAAAACGTGGGCAACTTATTTAAAGGATAGCTATGGCCTTCCATTAACAATATGTGCTGCAACATTTAATTATAATTCTCGTAGTCCCCCTGCAAAGTCTTACAAATACCTGTTGATCATTCCCCTTAGCTTGAATTGTGAAACATCTGTGTCAATTTTTAAACTTTTCTTTGACACTAAAGATGTAAAGCTATTTAATGAAATGGTCTTTGTTTATAGCATGGCCTTGCCCTACTTTAATGGATATGTGTATTATAAAAAAATTAGCTTCCAATTGCAGACATCTATATAAAACAAATGCAGTTGTAACCAAACCCTTGAGAGCTGGGATATGTGCACATCTACAGAAAAACACCCAATGACCTTCTAGCATCTGTGTTATGGCTTATGTGCTTTAGACTAGTAGCTGACAGTGATTCCAACACACTATTCCAGTTTTCAGTCAGATGATAAGTTTCAGAAGCAGAATAACATGGGGCAAAGTGTTTCATAGATAAAAGAAAGTTAAATATAAGTATCATAGTCGTAAGGGATAGTAAGTACTATGTGCTTAACATCTCAACAATAGCTGAATACCCAGTATTTTCTGATATTCTATTTTAATAGTCCACTTTTTTCTTTATATGCCAGACCTTTTTTATTATATATTTTATTATATATGCCTAAACATAACAGGCTTTCAGCCATCTTCCATTGCCTTGTCAAGCTTGAAAAGGCTATGTAGGTTGGCAAAAACCCCATTATATTCTGCTTTCCTTATGGCTGCATAAATAAAAAAAAGTAAGTAGCAGTTTCATTTGTGAGTGCGGCTATCATGCATGCAATATTTATTTTATATATATATTGTGGCAGTGTGTGGCAATGCCACTATGTAGAGTGGAAAAAGGGTCACCCAGGACTCTCAACCAGAAGGGCTGAGCAGCTCCAGGAAAGTACTGTTACTAGGAAAGAGCTGGTTTTACAACTCACTCTGGGTTTTCTGGATTATAGTTGGGATCCTGGAGCCGGAGATTTCTAAGCGAACTGGGACGGAAGAAATCTCCATTCCTGGGCCCGGGCTTTAGTGGTCACCAGCACCAAATGATGGTGCACCTGTGCACAGCGCTTATGAGGAGGATGCTGGGTCATGTTCAAGGCTCTACCTGGGTGACAGAGGAGAATGTGGTGACCAGCACCAATAAAAGTGGGCAAGGAAGCCCTAAAAAGAAGTCATAAGCGAGTGGATGCGTCCTTAATGCGCTACCATTGGAAGCTAAATCTCTCTCTCTCTCTCTCTCCCTCCCTCTCTTTCTCTCTCTCTC
>NW_017307176.1:166967-168884 GCF_000935625.1 Nanorana parkeri
TCTCTCTCTCTCTCTCTATATATATATATACAGTATATATATATATATTTCTTGGTCTGCATTTTCTGATTCTAAATACTATCATATCTCCCAACTATCCTAGATGAGAAAGAGGGACACCCCCCAAAGAAAGATTTAGTGTGGTGTAATACTTTTGGTAGTTATGTATTACATTTATTATAGATGTCTACATAACTGTCCAAAACAAGGGACAACTGAGGAGGGACAGAGGGATTTGGTTCAAAAAACGGACCGTCCCTCCAAATGATGGACATCTGGGAGGTGTGCACTATGCCACCAACAGGCATACTAAGCCATCAATGGCTTTGAGCATCAGTTTTTCAGACAGATCTGATCAGAAGCCCAATGTTAGTCTGTGGGCAACTGGATCTAAACTGACATGCATCTGTTTACATCCGATTACCCCCGAATCCAGCCAGGTCCGGAAAAACCAAATCGTTCTGGTTTGGTGATCCAGATCATAATAGATCAGGGGTAATCTGATATACTGCACACAGACAAATGTTGGTTCACATTCACCTTGCTATTGTTCTAATATGCGTCCAGTAATTTCAGTTTTTTTCCTCCATTTGTGACAGATACAGATGTCACAGCAGTGACATTTGTCCTGAACAGCTCCAATCATCAGGGGATCGTTGCATAGATCCACCGCTGATCGGAACTGACAGGCGCCCATGTGAAAGGGGCCTAAATATGTAGTCTCTTTTGGCTAACGTTATGTAACACAATAATCACTGAGCATTTGAGACTTTCCTCCTCATGTCTGCCTTCCTTTTTACCATATGGCAGTCACCGCTTGTAACAAAGAGGCTGCACCTGCCCACAATGGGGAAGACTGAAAGAACATCCTGAAAGTAGATCTATAACTGGGTGACCCATGTATATACAATGGCTGGTGTTTGAGACAACACATGACCCTCCCAGCCAATGATAGCCCAGATTGCTCAACAAGCGAAGGGAGAAACATAAGCTTATCAAAAAATTAATACCATAGTTTGTACATATGTATCTGTTTGTCTCCACCGGTTTATGGTATTAATATGCAATATACAATGCTGTGTTACACGGCAGGAATGTGTTCTTATTTGTATGAATGTGATAGCTATACTTTGTTTATGTGTATAATATGTTCCCATTAGCAGCTGACAATCCAAGATAGAAACCATCTTTGTTGCTGACAATCCGCAGTGACCTTGAAAAGTTATATCAGGCAACTGCACAGCAGCTAGAAGGTTGTTCTGCTGGATGTCTCAGCCTTGTGTTTTATGTCATTTTATAAGATCTATCAGGATAACTACTTCACATATAAACCAGACCGGATGATTGTGGCTGTATTCATGCCTTGTTGGGTAAAAATAAAGCTTTGTGCTTTCTGAATGCATGTTAGTTGTCACTCATATGTTTTTGTTAGTTGACATGTGTTTGCCTGAAAAAAATTAAAGCAATCTGTTGCTGACTGTTCATCATATTAAACTGCAATAAAACACCGCTGGCCGGCCGCTGTCAGAAATCTGCACGGAGCTAGCAGCTCTTTGGCTGCTGACTCTGTTCGTATGAAGATTTCCCAACTGGCTCCTTCGATCAGCTGATCAAGGGATGCCGGCCAAAAGGGTGCCGACAACGACAACCATGTGCGAATTTTGGCCAATTCATCAAGAATGGCCGTCTTTAGACCCCCTGATGTCTCTCCTGTCCCCCAATACAGATGATCAAGCACATGAATGTGCTTGATTGTCTGTGTAACCAGCCGGCTTCTCACAGCTTTGAAGCAGAAGGTGCTGTGAGCACAGCACTTCCTGCTTCACTGGTCACAGAGCAGATCAGGGAACAGACATTACTTGGTCTGCTCCTGCTCTCCTTCCTGAAAGTGTTTGCCATGGTCCCGAGTTCCCCAGA
>NW_017307176.1:168949-224056 GCF_000935625.1 Nanorana parkeri
ATATGTAAGTGTGGTTGTCCTGAAGTGGGTAATACATCATTAAAGCTAAACTCTGGGCCCAGACTGTTCAAGTAAATATATCCTTCAATACCTATGTTCTTTATTAGAACATAGCAATTCTTTATAAAGCATAAATCCATTTTGTGTGCAGCAAAGGCCTTTGCAAACCCATTTATTACCTGGATAGTGGTGTATTTCTTCCAGGTCTGTCCAGTAATCCAGTGTCAAAATGTGCAGGAGCTTCCTGTAATAAAGACCGGTCACTGCTGCTCTCTCTTTGTGCAGGTTGAGTGGTCTTGTATCCGCCCCATCCTGTAGTTTTCTGCAGGCAGCCTGTAGTGGGTGGAGTCTGCTGGGTCTCTCCTACAGCTCTGCTCTCTGCACTGGCTATATACAGTACAGTGACTGCTACTTTTACTTGTACTTGTACTTACTTTTACTGCTACTACTACAACTTTACTACACTATGAATAGATGCTCATCTGAACCGACTTTTTGTTTTTGAATGCGCTGCTTAAAAGGAAAGCAATGCCCTATAATAATGTGGGTCTGTAGAAGGAAATAAAACATTTTGCTTCTGCATTTTGAACATAGACACCAGTCTGATAGAACTGTGCATTCTACCCTTACCACAACAAGTGCTACATCAAGCAACTGTGCTTTAACTACATATCCCAACATGCCTCTACCTCTGGGAGTCATGTTCGTAACTGTCAGCCTTACAATGCCTCATTGTACTTGTAGTTCCACAACAGTTGGAAGCCTGGAGTTGCCCATCCCTGTGCTGCATGGATGTCATTGTATCTGCTGAGTACTGGCCCAACCTTCAGCATAGTTACTATTGTAGTATAAAGTAAAAAATAACTTGATGTGCATGCAGGTTTATTAACAGATTAAAGGGATGTTTGTTGTTTGAAACTTTAGTGATTGGTGTGGTATGTTGGTGGAAGACCGCAGTTTGATAAAGAATCCAGCCTGGGATTTTATTTAGAGCCAAAAATAAGTCACCACTGTACACAGAGAATCTATGATGTGCAGCATCAAACCAGCCTTTAAAGGAGAACTATGATGTTAGGGCTTTTCCCCATAGTTCTCCTAAGGGTAACGGGAGGACACAAACTAGCGTCCTCCCATCACCCTAAGCTCAGTAGCTCGCGGTATACTGAGACGCCGCAGCTGAAACGGATCCCGAAAATCATGTCTGGATCCGCCCAGCTGCGTGAGTGACAGCTGGCTCTGCCTATCTAGAGGCAGAGCCAGTTGTACCCGCCCCCTCCCCCGTCCGTTCCGCCAGTCAGCACTGGAGGATCGGAGCGGGGAGGGGGGAATCCAGTCCCTCCCCTGTCACGGCTCTCTGCAGTGACAGGATCGAGAAGTGAGCGAACGCTGGTATGTGTTCGCTCAATTCCCGATCTACTGAGCCGACCTGTGACAGTTTCATAGTCACAGGTCGGCTAGAACTATGAAGATGATTGAAAAGCACTCACCTCATAGTTCTCCTTTAATTTCCATTAGTGGAATAAACACACTCTGTATAGATTTTTGTATGTTCCCCCTAGGTTTTCATGGGTTTCCTCCAGTTGCTTAAGTTTCCTTCCACACTCCATAGACATGCTGGTAGGTTAACTGACTCCTATCTAAAATTAGTCCATGTATGATATTCTACTGAGCACGTCCAAGATGGCTACTTGATCATTTGCCCCAACAGCAGATAAAGCACTTTGAGTCCTCAGTGAGAAAAGTGCTATAGAAACAGATTAATAATATTAATAAATGATAAAGATCAGAGACAAATGATTATATGATAATATGATGATAATAAGATTGGTTCCTGAGAGGTCACTATATTTTACAGATCGCTCATTGCATTATTAAATAGGCCAGTTAGCTGCAGTGTTTATTTACAGACAATGAATGTAGCTTTGAGACTAGCGAGCAGGAATGTTTCCATGCTCAGACAACGCACATCTTTCCATGATCTGTTAATGCAACAATGAGGGCCTGTGTATCATTTTAATGCCAGGCAACTGCTTTCCAGATACAAATATTCATTGACTATGTCCCAGGTTTAGTGTTTAGATTTTAAGCACCAGTGCACATTCACATCAGTCTCTGCCCTCAAGGAGCTTACAATCTAAGGTCTCTATCTCACGTGGGCCAATTCAGGCAGGAGCCAAATAACCTTCCAGCATGTCTTTGGAGTATTAGAGGAAACGCACGCAAGCACAGGGAGAACATGCAAACCCCTTGCAGATAGTATTCTGACCGGGAATCATACCGGGAACAAATCTCCCTATGTTTATTATCAGTGCTATCAGTTAATAGAGAAAAATACAGACATAAGCAAATAATATATGAATCAGTTCTACCAAGCTGCGTGTTAAGAAAGATGGTCACCCATACTACAGTCTAATTCCTTGGTGTCCAACTTGTAGCCCTTTGGCACTTATTGTGAGGCCCTCAGAGCCCCTTTACATCTTTTTCTCCATCTCAGTTTTTTTCTGGTGTCCATTCCTTTTCCCATGTTTTTATAATGGATCATGCTGAGAGAAATATTAAATGTGGTACAACTCATTTTTAAGGTGCCTGTAGGAAGCACAAATGTGGAAGCATCGATTTGTCAAGAGGCTGTAATAGCAGTAATATCATCTAATGTGTGTCCAGACTGTGAATCTCTCCTAAAGCATGCCCCCAACCTCCAACAACTTCTATAGCATATTTGAAGTCATGAACATCACTTGTAGCATGCTCGCAATCTTTGACTCTGTCCAGTCACAGGGTAATGACGAGGAATGTATCATACACGCTGTCTCTGACCATCTTTTGTACCATACATGCAGTCTCTGACCATCTTTTGTATCATACTCACAGTCTCTGACCATCTTTTGTATTATACCCACAGTCTCTGACCAGCTCTTGTATAATACATGCAGTCTCTGACCATGTTTTGTATCATACCTGCAGTTTCTGACCATCTTCATCATACCCACAGTCTCTGTCCATCTCTTGTATCAAACTCACAGTCTCTGACTGCATGACCGTAGCATTAAATGTCCTTAATATTATGTGCAGCCCTTTGGGGTAATGTCAGAGGTCACACTGGAGGTTTATGAAGTAAATTGACTACCACTGGTCTAATTGAACACATTTGTTTAAAGAGACTGTATTGTGTTTTTAAAAGCTGAAATAAAGAGCTCCCTGCAAAGCAAACAAACAAACAAACAATACATACCTGTCCTGTACAAGATAAATTATAAAGATCAATCTGTAAATACATTGTTTTATCATTTACAGACACATGGTCTGACTTTTATCTGAATTCCTGTTATAATCATGCAGAGTTTTGCATCAAAGTGTGATGATACTTACATAGAGAAACAATGTATCTTTGTTGTATTTCCTGCTTGTTATAGTAATTAATGGTTTGATTTATGAAGTCTCTTCTGTTCTGCTCATATAAAATGATAACTAGGGATGCACCGATACTAGTATCAGTATCGGTGCTGAGTATTTGGGCGAGTACTTGTACTCGCCCAGATGCTCAAATGGCTAGCCCGATACTTCCAGTATCAGGAAGTGGGGCAGCCTCCTGATTGGCCAGAATGCCGGCTCCAAGCTCTCTTGTCACTTGTGTCGAGAGAGCATGGAGCCGGCTTCCCGGCCAATCCGGAAGCCAGAGCAGCGTGTAATGACGCTCTGCCCGGCTTCCTGATTGGTAGGAAGCTGGCCAATTAGGAAGCTAGGCGCTGTGTAATGACGCGGCGCCCGGCTTCCTGATTGATTGGAAACTGGCCAATCAGGAAGCCAGGCGCCATGTAATGACGCCACGCCCGGCTTCCTTGTCCCTTGTCACCTCAGTAGGGGCTTGTAGCGCTCAATCTAGTACAAGTATGGTGACATCACTGCACTTGTAGTCCATTGTTTGACCCTCTCAATTCAGAAAAAAATGAGCAGATTGCTTTCTTGCAAGCACTTTTCTTGTCAAGTGCCCATTTTAGTTATTAGCACCATAACATTTTGTTTCTCCTTTTGTATAGTATACATTGTATAGAGTATATTAGGCTCAGATTATAAATCCATGAAGCTCATTCTTTTTTCAAAATGCTCATTATTTCCAGCAACGACAGGTGGAAATATCAATCACATGGATGAAATAATGATTATTATGGCTATGGGAAAGATGTGTTATAGCTCAGTTAATTGAGCCTGATATGCGTGTATAGTAGTGGAAGACCAAAGTACACGAAGCAGTTCCTTTTTGATGTCACTTTTACAATAAGTGTAAACCTCTAAAGGAGCCAGGGAAGGGGGAGGAGGGTTGTAAAGATGGATTAACACCTGACCAAGACACTCTAACAATGAAATCAAACAATCCTATTAATCTCTGGAGGTTGGCAGCTGTCATTAGGGGCTTTGCAGGATGAGGTCAGCAGATCACGTGGGCTTTCACAATCAAGGCTCTGTTATGACATTAAGGCCTCATTCACACGAGAAAAGGCTGGCACGCACAGCTCCGTGCTGCGTGCACGGCCGTATCGGGCAACTCCCGGGAAGGACAGGTGCTGCGTGCGATTAGTACGCAGCCCCTGTCCTTCTCTATGGGAGTACGCGGCCGTACACTGCCCTACCCTCACCTGCCCTGCACGTCCATGTGGGTGCGGGTTTCCGTACTCGTACGCTGACAGGATGGATCCTGTCTGTGTCCGACCTGGGACACCCGCACCCGTACTTGGGGTGAGCGCAGGACAGCGCATAGCTGCGTACTCCCATAGAGAAGGACAGGGGCTGCATACTAATCACACGCAGCACCTGTCCTTCCCGGGAGCTGCCTTATACGGCCGTGCACGCAGTACGGAGCTGTACGTGCCGTCCTTTTCTAAGTAATAAAAGTTATTCTTTATATAAATGCATTGAAAAATATTTAGTTGGTAAAAAAACATTTTGCATCTGTTTTTTTTTTTTTTACTGTAAGGCCTTGTTCACACCTGACCGTTTTGTAGCGCGTCCTACGCTCGACGAACGCTCTACAAAATGGTCAAAAAAAAAAATAGCATTACAGTCAATGGTCTCGTTCCCACCTGTCCGTATTTCCGCCCGTCCCTACCGCGCTACAAAACGGCCCACGCCTGAAAAGGTCCAGGAGCTTCTTTGCGGCGTATTGGGCCGTTTTGTAGCGCGTTCGCGCCCATAGACTTCGACGGGAACGGTCGAAATATGTGTTTGAGCGTATTTGGTCACAGAAATCCCTCACAGAACGCGCGTTCCGCACATGGCTACAGACCACTCCCACCTTGCAGAGAGCTGTTGCAGAAGAGAAGATGGAGGATGCAAGTACATTTGGCATGCTGGATTCTGAGGCCTTCATACGGCTGGTGCAGGGAAGGCCATGTCTATATGACATGCATCATGCAAATTATAAGAACAGGCGCATCAGGCAACGTGCATGGCTGGACATCGCACAAGCTACGTGGCCGGATTGGGAAACTTTCTCAAAGCAAGCAAAGGAATCCAAAGGTACATTAGCAATGTTTTTTATGTGTTGAATATTTTCTTGAAGAATGCATGCACTGTTGTTATGCGTCATGCGTGCATTGTTTGCATAGACTTGTGTTCATCATTTCCGTGTAACATGCGTGCATCTCTGCTATGTTTTTATGCCGAATGCACGCAGTGTGTACTTACATGTGCGCATTTTTTTCTTGTGACATGTGTACAGTGTATTTAATGTCCCATGCGTGCATTATTAATGTCCCATGCGTGCAGCTATTTTAATGTCCCATGCGTGCGGCTATTTTAATGTCCCATGCGTGCAGTATTTTAGTGTCCCATGCGTGCAGTATTTTATGTGACATGCGTGCAGCTATTTTAATGTCCCATGCATGCAGCTATTTTAATGTCCCATGCGTGCAGACGGTCTTTTGCAACAGGAAGGGGAAATGCTGCGTCTCAGGAAGTCTTTTTCATTGGACGCTTGTGAAAAAACAGGAATTCTTCTTCATTGGATACCTCTGTTGCTGCTCCAAAACGCGCGTGCGTCGCACGTTTCTAAAATACAAAAATGCGTTAAAAACGCTCATGAAAACGCACCAAACGCCGGGAACAAAACGCGCGTGTGACGTGCTTAGGTAAAACGCCCAGGTGTGAACAAGGCCTAATGGATATCTACCGGTAGTTGTGAATGTGGAATTATAGCTTAACTCCAGCCACACATTTATTTTTTAGTTTTGGATAGAGAATTTGTGTCAAGTTTTACTTCTAGACTTCGGTGAGAAAAGTACCAGACATTTTTATGAAGTCCAGAAGTTGATTTTATTGAGAGTAAATGTCACTATGTGTACTTTTTATATAATTCTTTATGGAACACTAGTACTGCCATTTACTTATACATTGTTATTTATTTAGCCCCACACTGCAAGGGCTACGTGCTCGTTTCGTCTAGGGACTAAATTAAAAAAGTTATACTCACCTGAACTGTGGAGCTGGTCGGCTGCCACAGCGCTCCCTCCAGTCTGTCTCCTCCTACGCTGCAGCAATGTTATGTACCTCGGCGTCCTCACATTCTATACACAGTGTACAGAACAAAAATGAGCAGATACAGTTGGGGGCTAAATGCGGGGATACAGTTGTTTTTGAATTCTACATGAGAAACAAGCTGATCTTTGGCTGTTACTCTTCTGGAGAGCAGCCCTAAATGGAATACCACTTGTCTCAAAGTCACTTCTCCTGCCTTCTCCAAACTCTTCACCATTTTGTGAATAACCCTGTAGTTGTATTTTTCTTTGTAAACAACTAGAGTAGATTTACACATTTAAATGCTCTAACTACATAAATATACTCGCCTCGAAAGTAGGATTGGCCTTTTTTTATTATTAATCTGAACACTGCTCTAGACTATGGAGCTAAATGCATGTATACATTTCCATTACAGAGCTGAGTTCAAATGCATAAAAAAAAATGCTGTACAGATCTAAAAACTGTTTTTGTTTTTTTTGCCTGCGTGTGTAAACCCTTAAAGCTCAGCTCTAGGCAGAAAAAACAACTGTTCATGCAGGTATTTAGAGTGTTCATAAAAATGATTAGGTGTATTTTTGAAAGGAACTTGTATCAGTACTAGAATATCACTTGTTATCAGCCTCTTGCAGTCTCTGTACAACAGAGCTCAGACTGGGAGAGAAAGAAGCAGAACAATCATTTGTGCTTCAATACTCATGTGCTAACAAGTAAAATGCTGAGTGGAAGAGAGAGCAGTGTGACAGAGAGATTAACTCATCAGTCTGCTGCCTCTCCTTCACTGTCGAAAAATGAAGGGGGGTGGCTAGGGGCAAGGTTAAGGTCTAGTTGTATTACTTAGCTGCAGTTGAAAAAGATTAGGTCTCCGGGTTGGCTGTTCTGTCTGGCAGAGCTGTATAGATCTCAGGGAAGAAGGGGCAGAGATACAATCCTTTGGCAGGTAAAACAGCCCTAAAAAAACCTATTACATCGGTTTATTTAGCAGTTTGCCTGGAGTTCAGCTTAAAGTAGGTTCTATACTATCGCATGTGTATATAATACATAAAAACAAGTGTACATTGTATCTTTATGAAAAGTACCAGCATTAGAAAACTAACAGGGATATTCACAAAAGGGTGAAGGGTTTGGAGAAGGCAGGAGAAGGGAACAATCTAGGCCAAAATAGCTGATCTGGAAAAATTCTCCAATTCAGCTCCAGTTCAGCTATGTTGTCCTAGATTGTTCACTTCTCCTGCCTTCTCCAAACTCTTCCCCTTTTGTGAATAACCCTATAAGATGTTCCGTGTACTATAATGTAACTGTGTATTTGCTAGGAGTATTGGTAAGTGGTGTATATACCCCCCTTGAGAATGCTAGGCTATTTTTGGCACAGATTTGTTCAGCACTCTGTTCCATACAGCTAGCAGGTGATAGTGAAAGGAGAATGCGATATAAACATTTTTCTCACTTAGTTCATGACATGTTCCAAACCTGTTAACCAACAAACTGACACTTTATGCACTCTATCAAGAAGTCAGCACATCAGAAATAAAGAATATGAATTATATGTCACATTGGCATTCATTTATTTTGCGTTATTCAAAGGCAAAACCTTTAGAACCCCTCTTTTTTTTTTTGCTATGTTCCTGCTTCTGGCACCCACCCTCTATATTTGTCCTAGTGAACACTGTCACCAGGATTGAAAGTAATAGCAATTCCAATATTTTGGGTTGTCACCATCACAGGAACATAGAAAAATTCCAATGGACCAGTAGTTCCTGTGGCACCTGTGTAAGATGAGATACAAGCCACTGTGGACAGATTTCCTCTCACTTCCTGTTGTGTCTAATGGACAGGGAGTGAAGGAAAATCTCTTGGATCGCAAAAACCCCCCAAAAAACTGATGGGTTTTAAATCCCCTACTTTGTGCCAAATAAAAACAAAAGTTTTGAGTTTTGATATACCGTATTTTTGATTTTATGATATACCAAAAGGAGGGGAAAAATGTGCCTGCGTCTTATGGAGCGAATACCTATTGCGCCCGGGACATGCAGTTTCGGGCGCCGGGCGAGTCGTTTTTTTGTACATTCAGCCCTGCTCCTGACAAGCAGAGCTGAATGTACAGTGGAAGCGGCGGTGATCGTGTCCGCCCCCCCCCCGCGGTTTTCAGGGTCCCCCGCTCCTCTGGGGGACCGTGACCACGGCATAGGAGCTCACCATAGAGCCCCTTGAGCAGACGAAGAATGTCGTTCTTCGCCTGCTCTGTGTGATTACTGAGACCGCGGCGCTGTAATTACAGCGCCACCTGTCTCAGCGGTCACTAACTGCAGCTTCTGTCACAGAATCCCCGTCACAGAATCCCTGCGTCCTATGGTCCGGAACGCCTTATAGAGCGCAAAATGCCGTACATTTTAATGTAAATCTGTCATCATGGAATTCCACAAAAAATTACCAAGATATGGGTCAAAACGTTCCATGAACCACACAATTAAAGTGGTCTATGAGTGCTGCTGTTATCCAACATGGATAGTGTGCCCCTCCCATGCCCTGTGGTTTCTCCTGACATCTGATAAGTCACGTTTGTGTCCTGTAGTGACTTGGAGCCAAGCAGGAGGAACTACAGTGCCCCGTGGGGCTCATGCTATCCCACACCCCTGGAAGTTTCACATGGCAGCAGCATTTATAGTTTTGCGAGAGAACGAAGACATTTTCTTTTACAGGGTGCTTGTGTTTCACTTTGTTAATGCAGGATTGATTTTAGAGGGCTTGACGGAAGCCCATAATAGGAAAGAGAGCTAAGCTTAAACAATAGATTTGGTTGACATAAAGCAGAAGTAATAGAAATTAGTGGGCCTTACAAAGATAGAAGAGCAACTTAGGATCCAGAACTCAAAGGAAGGAACTAACACATGTCTAGCAGAATTCACAAGGAGGGCCATACCAAGATAGAATAGAAAGTCCAGACTTCAATACACTGAGAAAAAAACTGACACTTTTTCAGAGAAGTACACAAAGTGGGTTGAACCAAAAGAGAGCAGCAGACCAAGTCAGGACTTCAGTAGACAAAGAAAAGAACGGACCTTTCTGCCAAAATGGGTCATTCCAAGAGAGCAGAAGGTTGGGACTTAAAGTGTTATTAAACACTGAATAAAGCTGTTAAAGGAGAACTATGGGGTTAAGGCTTTTCCCCATAGTTCTCCTTAGGGTAACGGGAGTTAACAAACTAGAGTCCTCTTGTCACCCTAGGCTCAGTATACCGCGAGCTGTAGCTCGCGGTATACTGAGACGCCGCAGTATACCGCAAGCTGCTGCTCGCGGTATACTGAGACGCCGCAGCTGAAGCGGATCCGGACAATTATGCCGGGATCTGCCCAGCTGCGTGACTGACAGCTGGCTCTGCCTATCTAGAGGCAGAGCCACCTGTACCCGTACCCTCCCCAGTCCGTTCCGCCAGTCAGCGCTAGCGGATCGGAGCGGGGAGGGGGGGGGAAATCCAGCCCCTCCCCTGTCACGGCAGAGAGCCGTGACAGGATTGAGAGGTGAGCGAACGCCGGTATGTGTTCGCTCACCTCCCGATCTACTGAGCTGACCTGTGACAGTCTCATTGTCACATGTCGGCTAGAACTATGAGGTGAGTGAAAAGCACTCACCTCATAGTTCTCCTTTAATAAGCATGCTTTTTTAAAATCTTTTCTATGGTGTGTACATCAATATGTGCACTGTCTCTTCCTTCCAGCCAGGGATGCTTTTGTTTTGTTCCACAGCCTGACTTTTTTTTTTACTTGCGGTGGCTCCTATTACTATCTGGGTCTCTATGAGCCACCACAGGGTGCATGTTCCCCCTGGGACCATACTACTGCATCCTGCCGCTCTATGTGCTGAAATGCCTCCTTCCCAGCCCAAATGCCTTTGCGGGGCAGCTGACTAACTCTGTCAGAGACTGTGATTGCTAATTGCACATACAAAATATATTAGCATATCGTGTGCAATGCATCCAGGTCACATATAATTCCCCCATCAGGCATGGAGCAGGTAATGTGTGCATGCTAACCAACCAGAAGTAGAGGGAACCAGAAGAGACAGCAATGGCAATTTAGGATAAGTAGATTAAAAGTTTTTTTTTTTTGGATGGTTTAATTCTACTTCAACGGCAAATGCAGTTATGCTATTTTTCCCCAAAAACTCCATGTAGTTGGTAACAAATCTTGTAGCACATTACCTGTAACAATGTTAAAGAATAACTATACTTTTGTATTGTTCTCCTTCTAGTTACCCTCCTCTTACTCCACCACCACCCCAACCCAAAGTCTCTTACTTACACTGATCCTGTCAAATCCAAACAGTACAGCAAACAAGGAGCTACACCGCTGCTGCAAGTTCTACCAGCTGGTTCCTTCCTTCTTCTGCACATGCGTGGAAAATCCAATTATCCTCTCATTTTTATTTCACGATAAAACTTGCCTGGTCTCTTTTAATTTGCTACCTACTAAAGCAGCTTAAATAATGTGCATCTAGACTGTACAGTAATTCTGATTGTTGTCTCATAAATAACACTCTTTAAGCCTGCATTAAGACCTGCGCATTGTGCGACGCGCTTGTGTTGCCATTCATTTCTAATAGGACTCCAAACGTTGGCAGGAAGAAGTGCATTTGTTGCTCTGCATTTGTGTGCATAAAAATGCACACTAACGCAGAAGCAAAAAATGTGAATTATGTGTTGCAAAATCTGCTGCATGAGCTTTTTTGTACACAAACGCGCATTAGTGCAGGTGAACATGACGCTTGTCCATGAAACGCTCAGGTGTGAATGCAGGCTAAATGTTATTTCACTATGAACCTATCTGGTCTCTTCCTTTTAAACAGTGGACTGCTAAAGCTGCTTACATAGTGTGCATCAAGTCTGTATAATATTTCTGGGTCAGACCGCTCGGGTCTCTCCAAGTGCAGGGACGGCCGATTTGCGTTCCATGGTGGAACACGGAAGCCGCTCGACTTCCGGATTGCGGAGCGAGCGGCCTGCGTTCCACGGTGGAACGCGGAAGCCGTTCGTTCCGGCGGCTGGCTCCTCCCCATCCCTGGGCTATTTAAAGCCCCAGCTGGGGCAGCATGGCGTTCCACTATTGGAGTCAGAACGCCTGCTGTCTCCTGACACCTGAACCAAGCCATACCAAGCCTCTGAGACATTCAGCCCTGCCTGGGAAGGACCCCTATTGATCAGCCTGTGGACCTGCACCTTGTACCTCAATCTGAAGCACCAAAAAGCAAGTACCCCTCCGGGGAAGCCTTAAACCAGACCTTTGCTCTTTAAAGCTTGTGTGGATACAGACTGTATTGATTACCGCTGAACTGTTCCTTCTTGGGGAAATCCCTGGCATATCTGAGGCTAAGGGGGTGATTTACTAACCTAAACACACGCACGCACTAGGTGCGTGTGATTTTTACACAGCAAAACGTATTTATCAACCAAAAAGTCTCTAAAAGCATATTTCCACTAATGCCATATATGGAAAAATCATGCACATGATGCATATATAATGCTGCTTCACAGTTTAGACAAAAATGGTTAGCTCATGCATTTACATTCCTGCATTCATCAACGCAAGCAACACAATGTAGAGCTAATTTACACAACATCACCTTGCAATTCATGCAGGGCTTTGCACAACACACCTGCTGGGTGTGTACACACTACAAAGGTGTCTAGATTCCACCAATAGATCATGCTGGAAGGGAACACACTACAGAGGTGTATACTTGTTCGTGGCATGTTTATAAGGTTAGTAAATCAACCCCTAGGTGTCAATTCACTATCTATACATCCTCAAACGTACCTCCTATTTTCAGTTAGTGATTAGTAGCCTAGGCTATGACGCAATAGTTCTGCATTTAACCCTTTTTTGTTACATACGGCTGTGATGCTAGAGTCCCAAACTCCCGCTAAAGATTGGGAGTGACGCCTGGGACTCGAGCCTGAGAAGCCGTCTCCACCCACCACCCTGCTACACTCCGCAGTTGTGATCCCATACGTTGCAACTACAGCAAGTGTGACAGCCCTCTGTATAATATAATAATAATCTCTCCCTCCTGAATTATGGCCTAGCAAAACTGCTTACATAATTTGCATTGAGTCTGTACAAAATTTCAGGCTAATAAAATGATAAAACTAACAGGGTCTCTCCCGCTTAAACTGTGGCCTACTAAAGCTGCTTAAATAATATGAATGGAGTGTGAACAATATTTTTGCTACTGTCTCTGAAATACTGCACTCTATTTTATATTTTACAAGAAAACCTGCCTGGCCTCTCCCTCTTAAGCTGACCATACACTGTTTTACGTTAAACCCACAGGCTAAGCAAAAAAACTAGAACAGATTCCTACATCAACACTTACAAGCGTTGATCGAGGAATCCCCGCTGTTTACTTTTCATTCTGACAGCAGCCACCCGGCAATGAGCTGCCGGCTCTCTTTGTTCTAAGATTTTCCAACTGGCTTCTTCAACTAGCTGATCGAGGGATGCCAGCTGAAAGGGTGAGAACACCGCACCCACTGTGCGAATTTCAGCCAGTTCCTGAAGAACTGGTTGAAATTCAAATAGTGTATGTACAACTTTAAACTGCAGGCTACTGAAGCTGTTTGTATAAAGCCTGGGATGATTGTACAATTTTTGTGACTTTTTCTGTGAAATAATATACGCTAATTTTGATCAAGTAGGCCTGCCTGGTCTCTCCCTCTTAAACTGCAGCCTACTAAAGCTGCTTACATAGTGTGCATTAAGTCGGTACAATTTTTCTGGCTCTTTTTTAAATGTCCAGAAATGATTTTCAAGATTGCCCACCCCCCTTTCCCATAGACTTAAATAGGGTTGTATTCAGGCTCACAATTTTCGGACCCTTTGATGGGTTCAACGAACAGAAAATTAATCAAACTCAGGCTGATTGGTTCATCCCTAGCAATAGGTACTAAAATGTGTTTGCCTAGCAAGTCTGTTTGGTTTAAGACTTTCTTTTACCCAACCTTAAAATTATTTGGGGTGAAAAATCATTAACATATTAAGTAAAGCACTGAGATTCATAGAAGTGTTATATCAGTTGTTACCGCTAAACAATGTAGTTTAGATAAAGTACATCTGCTATTTGATTACATCTATTTAAATGAGCAGATGAACCAAACAGAGTAACCTCCTTGCTAACAGGGCTTTTGCAGCTCAGAAGTCAGTGCTGTCACATACCCCACCTAATTTTGCACCTTTGTTGGGAGACAGAGCTCTAAATTATACACATTATGGCACATTCTCCTGGTGCACTTTGGAAGAAAAAATAAGGCATGCTCATCCTTACTTTATCCACTTTGAAAAGTTTAATTCAAACTATTGAAGATTTTTGAATGGATGTTGTAGGTTACAGCACATTATGGCACCCTTTAGATTATGACAGATAAGCTCCATTGTATTTTACCATTTAACCTAAAGGTGGCAGCATTGTGCATGTTATTTCAGCAGAATGGTTTCTAAAATACAAGCCTAAACCTTTGACATTAGTGGAACATGGTCCTGACTCACTAATAGCTAGCAGCAAATTAGAGTGTATCACCATCTCAAGGGCTGACATTTATGAGCCAAACCTAACCAAAGCTATTTCTATGACTAAGCTAACTGTCATTCGTTTTCATTCAATTGTAATTAAAATAAAAAATTATTTTCTGGACTTTGTGGCGTTTTTTTTTTTTTTTTACTTTTCCTGTTATTGTCCTGTATACAGTTGGCTTTGACTCCACAATGATAAAGGTTTCTGTTTCCCAAATTGAAAACTTGTCATGTAATTTAGTCTGATCCCCACAATCTTTTTTAAATCTCTTTTCAGGAATGTCCAGACAGCTGGAGAGCTGCTGTCATATTTTTAGCCTCCACTGTGTGCCCAGAATGAGTTCTATTCACAGCTCTCTACATAGCTGAGCAAAGCTGAGCGGTATATGACTGTCATCATCTGTGCCCTTGCTTACCAGTCACTCATTTTACTTTACAAAAGGAAATTCCTATGTATTCTGGGTATTGGTCCATAAAACCACATTTGCTCCATTGCATTTCTTACCAGAAAATGATCCCAGATATATTGTGTAGGAGGTTTACACATATATAGCCCTTGACTATAAAACACAGTCCTAACAGATTCCTCTGTTGTACTAAACAGTGTGGATGGAGGAATCCCCTAGCTGCAGCTATTGCATTGTGACGATTGTGGCAATTGGCCCTGCCAGCTGTTAAAATACTTGAACAGTACCTTCATGTTATTGGATGTAGGTGCTGTTCAGTTGACAATTTTCTGCTCAGCTTCTTGGATTGGTCAATCAAAGAATATCTGGTCAGAAGCAACACACAGGACCACCCACTGAGCGAATTCCTTGATGAACCAGCCAAAATTTGCTCAGTGTGTAGCCAGCTTTATTTGAGCCATCTACTGAAGTCTTATATCTATGATCCTACTGTAGGGTAAATTATTCAGACAATTTTGTTTAAGTTTAGGATAGGGGGTGGAAGGGTTAAAATAGGGGTAGTGGTTGTCACTGGATCAGGAAGGCAGAAGCAACAACCAAAGCATGTCATTGAAAACAGACATAAGTACTAAAAGACTGTGTGATCAAACAAGGAACATGCAGAGGTCCTAAAATGCTCCTAATTGACGCAGGAGGATCAAGGCTCTGCTGCATCCCTGTGGTTGTCCTTTATCCTTGACTGCTGAGAATCATAGTTCTAAACTCACGGTTGCATGTTTATACCTCAGCTGCAATCTCTGCTCTTCCCTAAATACCAGACATCATTTGTTGGATGGGCAAGGCTACAGCTCCATTGGATTCAACATCATATTGGATAAACAACTCTTTAATAACCTGTCTTCAAGGGGAATCTCTGTCTCCTAAACTTACTTCCAGGCAATCCTTTCCTCTTTTTCTTTAAATATGGGTTATATCTGCCTAGGAGTTGGGAATATAGCTGGAAATCAATCGTTCTGATTCTCTTGGTGGTCATAATTAGTTTTTTTTCTACCATCCTATTGAATGGTAACAATAACATATCCGGTGGCTGACATCAAAAACAGATTTCTGCACACATCCAAGGTACTTCACCTGAATACATTTACACTGTACTGTTCTGTACATGGCAAAAGCCCATGGATTGTTCCTCAGTCATAAATCTTGTCCTTCTCTAAATTAACTATCACTATGCTGTTATTCTAAAGGCCAATTTCTTCCAAAAACATATTTGCTTTAAATAGAGTAGGGAAGGGTTAGAACCTGTCTGTGTGAGGTATTTATTGATGCCTGTGATTTCTTGTATTGGTGTCACAGGATTATATATCTTCCCAATGAAGTCATAAATAAAAAAAACAGGCACTAAGTCTAGCCCTTTCCCACTCTAATCAAAAGCAAAACAAGGGCTGGATTTGGACTGGTTGTCTCTGCAGCAAATATTTGCTAGGAGGGTGGAATATGGTCTCCCCTAAATCCTCACCTTCCCACTGTCCTTTGCTAGAAAGGTCGGCTGCCAGGTAGGCCCACTACAAATGCGGTATACCTCCCCATAAGTAGAGTTCTGTTTAGCTTTTTGAAGGAAATGAGTTTGTGACCACCAGAATAAACACATTGCTTTAACTGCACCCTTACTATTTTATTTTTACCACTGTTATTTTTTTAGGTATGTGTTAATCAATCAACCTTGTTTACAGATTATAGTTTCCACTCTCAGTCTAGAAGCTTTGGCAATGTGCTTGGTATGTCAGGCGGTGTTCTGGAACAGGAAATTGGGATACCCTTTAGTGCATACATTGCAAGTTTATCAGGTCATATGTAGCTGTAGCACCATGCTTGTTGGAGTTAATTTACAAAAGCAGTCATTTTAACTTGGGCCTATGCTCATTTTAAATACCTGGTCTGGTTAAAAAAGTGTTTTCTTTTTAGATAAAACCCACTGGGTATATGAAGTGCACACATAATATGGTAAAAGATTCTCGTCTGTGTCTAAAGGAAACAGGAACACTTTTAAAATGCCACCCTTACACTGGCCCTAGTTTTACATATTTTTAACAGTGAATTTCAATCACCACAGGACAAAGCAACCAATGCCTATTTCTAATTATGCCATGGGAAAAGATGTATTGTTTAGATATTTTTAAATAGTAGTAACTTGGCACTTAAGTGAGACTGTTCAATGGTTTTTATCTGATGCTGCCTGGCAATGGTTATACTTACCCTGCTAATTAGTAGTGAGCCCTTTGGGAGGGAGCCAATTTTGGAGCCCTTTCATACTGATGCGTTGTCACAACACCAACCCGATTCATTTTTAATAGTACCCCAACACTCCTAGCCTCTATGCAAGTGCATTTTAGCAAACCACAATGAACAGATCTGAACCATGTTTGTGTTAAGGTGTGGCGCATTGGAAAAAAAGGTGCAGGTCCAATTTTCCATGTTAAGGGGCACTGTCAGCCCATTTAAGAATAAATATGCTGCCTTAATGCAGATAATATCATCTAAATGGGTCAACAAACTAAAATCAGATTGACTGCTATGATGTATTGCAAGTGTATGCCAACTTATGGGTTGTACTAGTCTAAAATCAATGTGTTGCCTAAGATGGCTGCAAACACAGAGTAAAATATGTCAGTAGCAAAGAGATTTAATCACCAGTGTAGCTCTAGCTTTACTTATCGCCAATATTTGCCAATAATCATATTTTCCTGTATTTTATTTTGTAGGTACGTAAGCGCAGCAAGGCATGCCGAGGTGGACTAAGAGAAAATGATGAACTGGTCGCCATCAATGGAAAACCCTGCACAGGACTATCACATGCAGAGGCAATGCAGATGATAGACTCTTCAGGTGGCAGTCTCCACATCCGTGTTAAACGGTAAACATCTTTATTTATCCTAAAGATGAGCTCCAAGCACTAAAAAATAATTTAAATATATCCCTCAATAGCCACAAAGGATATAAATCATCTTTGTGTGCACCAAATGCCTTTGCACATGCAATTATTACCTTGTACATAGCCTGTTCAGGGAGCAGCGTAGTGGGAGGGACCCAGCAGGCCCCACTCACTACAGGCTGCCTGCAGAGACTAGAGGAGGAGGCAGATACAAGTTCAGTCACCCTGCACAAGGAGAGAGCAGCATTGGTCAGTCTTTATTACAGGAAGCGCCTGGAGTACTGCACAGATCTGAAAAAAAATACATAAAACACACCAAGATTCAAGTAAGAGTACACATGCCTCTTGTACTTAGACAGTATTTGTCTATTTCACAATATTTATATTTAGACAATATTTGCGATCTTCAATGTTTCTCAAATTGGTCCTCAAATCCCAACAGCAGTAACCTTGTATACACACTGGTAGAGTAATTAGTGTCTGAGTAATATGGTTTATCTTACTGTGTGTATATCAACAAAACATATACTCAGGGCTTGAAAAATTTGGCGGTGTCTCACCAGTCAGTCAAAAATTTCACCAGTCAGCATGACCGGACTATAGCCTTGCAATATATGTTAAAACATTTTGGGGACAGATAGAGCTTTGTTTTGTGACCCCACGGGGGGTGATTTTTTTACTATATAATGAAAAAAGTACCATAAATGTAAAAAAAAACGTTTCCCTATGTTATAAAACATTTATTCTTACCCATATTTTTAGTACAACATAAAAGTCGGGGTCACGTAAATAGACACCAAACATGTCAAGCCTTAAAATTGCGTGCACCCGCAAAATCGCAAAAAACGCCCATACGCGACGATTAAAATGCTTTTACTGCTCATCAGTTTAGTGTTATCAGTGATTGATGGCTCTAGAATTATTGCTCTCATTCCGACATTTGCGGCGATATGTAACATGTGCAGCACTATAGGCGCAATCGTCGTTTTCGCACGTAGGCGCACCCAACGCATATCTACGTGTGTATGTGGGGGGCGGGGGACTTAAAAAAATGTTTTCTTTTTTAATTTTTTTTTTATGCTTCTTTATTTATTTTTTTATGATTCTTTAATTTTTATATTACTTTTTTTAACACAACTTTATTGCTATTACATGGGGGGCTAAGAAGCCCCCTATGTGATAGCTAATTTGCATGACAGGTCCTCTTAATGGAGACATCAGGGGTCTCCAAGACCCCTAAAGTCACCTAAGGACCCCCAGAGAAGCTGATGAGGCAGAGATCGGCTTCATCAGCTTCTCTAGCTGGAGAGTGACACTGAATGCAGGAAGTGATGTAATATACATCACTTCCTGCATTCGGGGACTGAGAGGAGATCAAAGGGAGTTCGTGTACTGAACTCCCTTTGATCTCCTGTCACAGAGCCGTGCCGGTCCCGGCCGCATCGGGCACAGCGGATCTCGGGACCGGCAACGGCAGTGACAGCTTCTGACACAAGCGATCGAGCGTCTCTATAGACGCTCGATCGCTTGACTGTAAAGCTCCCGGCCGGCCGTGTAATTACAACGGCCGGCCTGGAAGCTGCTCGTCGGGCTCCACTGTCTGCTCGTCACAGACGAGCAGACGAGTGGATTTTCGAGCCCTGCATATACTATTAGTTGTACTTGAGGACAGGTATAATAATCACTGCTGATAGGTTAAATAAAAGCCTCCAGGATCCAAACAGATATGACCCCACTTTATTGCAGTGCCATTGGTCAAGGTGTATTTTCATGGCCAAGGCGAACTTTGCTCCTGGGGCAGTTATGGAAAGGGTGATGCCCTGATTGGATGCAGACTCTTTCCAAAGGAGAAGAATTTGTAATTTTTATTTATTTATTGGATGCATTCAATAGCCAACTGGGAGGCAGGAAGATGTGTGTTAATTTTCTGACAAGCTATTCCAGCTAAAGCAAGTTCAGCAAACACGTACTTCAAGGAGAACTATGGGGTCAGGGCTTTTCCCCATAGTTCTCCTTAGGGTAACGGGAGGACACAAATTAGCGTCCTCCCGTTACCCTAAGCTCAGTATACCGCGAGCTACAGCTCGCGGTATACTGAGACGCCGCAGCTGGAGCGGATCCCGACAATTATGTCGATGTCGAGATCCGCCCAGCTGCGTGAGTGACAGCTGGCTCTGCCTATCTAGAGGCAGAGCCAGCTGTACCCACAACTCCCCCGTCCGATCCGCAAGTCAGCGCTAGCGGATCAGAGCGGGGAGGGGGGGAATCCAGCCCCTCCCCTGTCACGGCAGAGAGCCGTGACAGGATCGAGAGGTGAGCGAACGCCGGTATATGTTCGCTCACCTAATGATCTACTGAGCCGACCTGTGACAGTCTCATTGTCACAGGTCGGCTAGAACTATGAGGAGAGTGAAAAGCACTCACCTCATAGTTCTCCTTTAAGGAATGACTGACATCAATCATTTTAAAACAATGCAATGTAGCAGTACAGAACTTTTAGATGTTCTAGCATGTTAAAAAAATTATCTGAGAACATTTGAACACAAAAAAAGAATCATTCAAATCAGACCAGTGGTGCCACAATATCCACAGCAGCCCACTCTGTTGCTATGGAGCCTGGGGGTGGAAGGAGGACCTTTAAGATAACATAGACATAGAAAATCTGTGTGCATGTGAAGATAACGCATATTTATCGCTGCATTATTAAGGAATATGATGCTGCTGACACTGTATCTGCTGTGACATTTCCAATCAAGATGTATGATGTACTAGTACATCTGTAAAAAATAAGTCAAGGCAACTGGACTTGCTGTATTTTTCTTGAAGACGTTTCACTGGTCATCCAACCAGCTTTCTCAATTCAGAATGACTTGTACAAAAAATTATCTGGGAATAAATATGGTGAATGTTGCTCCAATCTACATAATCTGTTAGTCACAAGCAGGTGTTGATTGCATTTGCATAAATGGAGTCTATGAGGTGTTATTCACCTGCCCAGAGAGACGTGTTAAAATAGCATTGTATGTGGCAGACAATAGATGTCTCACATGACCTGAATGAATGAGAACCTTCACAGACATATGATGTACTAGATTTCAGAATGGTTGTTGCTAGTCACAGATCCTCTAGGCAGGCTGTGCAGTAAGGAGAATTTAGCTGTCTTAACAGTGTAGATATATTGCCCCTAGAGCTTCTGTTCATCCTGGCCAGCACTGAAACTGACCTTGAATGTCTAACACAGTCTTCCTCAGGCTGTAAAACTCTTAGACTGTATCCTCAGCTGTTTGTAGGCCTACAAAAAAACCTCACAGTGTTAGATGCCTGTTTTAGGGGTATAAAGTAATTGTGTGCAGAAATACTAACAATTATGTCATAATAGAAATGATTGTGATGGTCATAATTACTGCTACTACAACTTTTTTTTTTCTTTTTACTGACTACTACACCACCACTTTCGGCAATTGCTTGCTGCAGTGGTGAAATGGGTGGAATGCTTTAGAATGTACACTAAGGTTTTGAGATCTGATATACTGAAAAAGACTAATGAGACACTGAGGACAGATCAGTTAGATTAAATATTAATGTTAAAGTGACTTCCCTGCACTGATACTCCCTCTTCTCTGATAATGTATATCCACAGGATTTCTCCCTAATAAACCTGTGCATTCGGATATGGATGAACCTGCAAATCAACAAAATTCTGTTGATTCTGCAGTTTGTCCGAATCCGAATTAACAAATCATTATACGCTGCCATCTTGATGTATACACACATCATGTATACAATATGGCAGTACACATACGGATAACACGCCGGCGGCCAATATGGCTGCAGAACGTTCTTCTATTTACATGTTTGGTTAATCGAAATTAACAATTATGCTATTTTGGATACGGAGGCAATGAACCTACTAATCCGAAATAGCATCATTATTAGTTTCGTTTGACGAATGAAAAGGTTTTTATTTTTCATTCATTTCATCCGAATTTTTATGATTTACACATGTCTACTCCCTCGTAGTGTTATGACTATGCCGACAGGCCTCCTGCTACCTGTCCCTAGTTTAGACATACGATATGTTAAGATGAATGAGAGTAGGCAGTTCACTGGGGGCACCATCAAAATTTTGCCCCATGATCTGTAGTTACGCCCCTGAGTAAGATCCCATGGATGAAAAACAGTGACTGTCATATGAAGAATAAAGACCGACAGTCAGGGTTTAATGATAACATGTAGATGACAAGTATGAAAATGAGAAGTGGCAAAGGAAGCTGTAAACTGCATTAAGCCAGTAAACGTGTGAAATCTGACCCGCAGACCTTTTTTTATTCAGTAGTATACAACTGCCTACCGAACAAGCAGGAGACATAATAGTTTATTATAGCATCAAAGTCAACAGCTTAACATGTCTGAAAATAGAGATCCCTTCACCCACCTTACCTAATCCCATCATGAAGGACTCTGTCCACCTGTTGGGGGGAAATAACATCACTCACAGCAGTGCACTATTGATTTTCACATGGCATTAACTGCTTCTCTTGACAGCTCACATTTAGGTTGCTTGTTGGCAAAATGCTAATGTCTTTCAAACAGCTGCTTGGAACCAATGCCTTGCCACGGGCAACTGATAGCTACGGAAACATATCTACAAACGTAAACAGCAAAGTATCTGTGCTATCTTAATTATTATCTACACCAGTGTATATAGCTGTGAGTTTATTTCAGCAAATCATAGGACAGACTGTAATATAATATTAAAGAGTTGCTTGCTATGTACAGGAAATATAGGTGATAACAGGACTTTTCTATGCAATATAAAGGTTGGCAAGACCAGTATAGTACTAGAAAACATTAAAAAATGTAAGACCTATCTGCTTGCCTTGGGCGCCATGCTGTGGGGGGTGAGGCTGGGATGGGAGCCTCTTCATGGTTCAACTGTTTTCTGCACACTGTGCAGGGATAAACTGTCAAAGGGACAGCTCAGTCCTGCAGATTACACTGGGAGATCGTGGCTCTCCCTATGTAACCAGCGGCACCCCTCTTCACTGTCAGTGTGACGGCCACATGCTCTGTATCAAGAGCTCTTTGTGCTTCTGATAAACAGAGCTCAGGTACTAGTTGTTCCCAATGAGTTCCAATTATTACACAAGGAGAGCCGCATTCTCCCTGTGTAATCTGAAGGACTGGGCTATCAATCTGACTGCGCCGGTCCTACTCTGCATTAAATTATGAAGCTTCTTATGAAGTTTTAGTGAGCCCTAAATAGTTCTAATTGCCTCCTTCATTCCCTTTACATTTTTTCTTTTTTGCTGATTATATTTTCTTTCACAAGTAGTATATTGAAAGAACACAGAATAAGGTATATTGCAGGCAGATTAAATGTAAGTTTGAGGCAATTACGAGTAGTACATAAGAGATGTGGCAATCAAGGTGTACTGGCTAAATATGATCGTGGATGTCACATAATCTGCAATCTTGTCCTTTGGATGGGTCTACAAATTTTGGGGGAAGATATATGAAGGTGTAGATTGTAGGGCCCACAGTGTAGGTTGTCATAACCTTGTGTACAAGAAGAAGGATTGTAGAGTAGGGTGGGAAACTGTTCACCCAAGGGTATATCAGAGATGAAGCAAAGCACAAGATATAGTTGGGTGAAGAAGTGAGTTTAGAGAGGAGAAGGAAATTGAGAAGAGGCCTAAAAGTGGGGGATGGAGGTGGGAGCAGAAAAAGGGAAGGGAAAGGCAAAGAGGAGGAAGGGAAGGGGCGAGTTCTGGGGTCTGAAGGGGTCACCATACTCTGTGAAGCACTGTGAAATATGTATTCACCTCCACCTGTGTCTTTATAAGTCCTTGCTGCAACCAACATATCAAATCCAAATTTTTTTAAATAAATAAATCCTCTGTGTATCCACAGTGCATAATATTGCCCCTGGTGGTACTAGACTTACCAAATGGCCAGTGACCCCCTTATGGTGTACATTAGTCAGATTTATTAAAATTATCACTAAAACAAAACCAATATACTCATGTGCTTATCTCCGCACTCGGATAACAATCACTTAACAGAAACTACCGTGTTACAGTGCTTTGTCAATTGTTGACTGCATTGATGCTGAATTGAGACAAGAGTACAATCATTGTTTAGTATTGTAAAACAGAATGCAAAATCTATATCTGTACGTATGTACATAGCTACGCTCATGTGCATATGTGCCCAAGGTTCAGCCTTAACAGCATCATTTTGAATGTCACTACACCTGCAGCATCTCTAGGTACCTACTAGGGATGTCCCGATGCCACTTTTTCAGGCCCAAGTACAAGTACAAGTACATCCCCTCATGTACTTGCCGATACCAATTACCGATACTTTTTCTTAAAGGGACAGGTGACTTTAAATGATCCATAGTACAACTACATGTTATGTACTATGGATCATGGTTTAACCTATTCATGTTAGCAATGGAGAAACACTTTATAGTTGAAAGTAGTGTGGCAGCAGGCAGGTGAAATCGCCTGGGTGTATCCAGGATGGCATATATGTGTGTCCCAGGTTCAGGTCGTATGCAGATTTTTCTCACTAGAGGGAGTCCTGGGCAGAGGCGGCTCTAGACTTTGTGAAGCCTTAGGCGAAACTCAAATGTGAGGCCCCAACTTATACCCATAATGGACTCGCACTGGACCGGAATGCAGACACTAATGTGCCATGCGTTTGGGGACGGGGGACATGGCTGCGGTCCCATTGACTTCAATGCACCACCACGCCCCATCCCGCCCCTGAACACAGGGAGGCATCTGAGTTGCGATACAGTACATTCCAGTGGCGCCCTCTCAGGGTCCCCACACACCTTACGATTATCGTACGAGAATTGCGGGAAATCCCGCGATCGTACGATGATCGTAAGGTGTGTGGAAGCCGTGCGACCTCTACTACTGTAAGGTCGCACGACTTTAAACTTACGGACATGTTCGAAAACCCGCCGAGCATCGTACGATGTTCGGCGGGTTTGTGGCATGTCCGTACGATAACAGCCGCACGGGCCGGTGTGCGCAAGCGCACACTGCCCGTTCGGCGTTGCGGTCATCGGAAGCCCGCCCCTCAGTGGGCGTGGCTTGCGATCATCGCAAGTACGATCTGCCTATGCAACATAGGCAGATCGTACGTTTTTTTAAGTACCTTACAACCATCGCAAGACAGAAGTCTTGCAATGGTTGTAAGGTGTGTGCCCAGCCTCAGGAACGCACTGTTTGTGGTGTGAACCGCCTCCTAATCCCAGCAGCTAGGAATTCACAGCTCCTAGAGCAAACATTTTATTTATGTCTTTCTGTGCAAGCAAGTGTTTAGGGGTGAGTAGTCAGTAATGCGGAGGTCAGTAGTCAGCAACGCACAGGGTGCGGAGGTCAGAGGTGTGGAGTCTCACCAGGGCTGCGCGGGGTCTCGTGGGAGAGTGGATGAGAGGGGTGATGTATGTGCATGCAACATCACTCCTCGCTGGCTAGTGGGTGGAGCGCCAGAAGGCTGCCTGGATAACCTCCACGAGGAAACAAGTCATCAGTTAGCCCTAAGAGCCAATCAGGGTTGATAATTTATCAGTGTGTTGCTAGATTATCCAATCAGCAGATCACGGGTTGGGAAGGTGATAGATTTGGAGTTCAGCTTAATGAATAATGGGGGTGAAAAATACACCAATGGGCAGTGCACACCTAGCATATTTGACACCCATCTAAATGTTTATGACTGTCCACAGCAACTACTGTTTATAAATTTTACCTGTTTCATTTGCAGTTTCTTAGGGTCCATTCACACCAATTGCGGTGCGTTCCAGATCTGCTGGAACGCACAGCAATCACTGCCTAAACTTCCCCCTCCATTCTGAGGTTGGAGGGGGCGTGGCAGTGCATTGAAGTCAATCGCACTGCAGCCAACCCCCCCATCCCCCGCGTGATCGGACGCGTGGCAAAACACTGCCTATGTTCCAGTCCACTGCGAACGCAAAAAATGCTACATGCTCTATTTTTCGTGTACGCAGTGGACCAGAACGCAGGCAGTGTTTTGCCACGCGTCCGATCGCAGTGCAGACGGGGGAGCGTGGCTGCGGTGCCATTGACTTCAATGCACCACCACCCCCCCTTCCTCCCCAGAACAAAAGGGGGAAGTTTAGGGATCTGGCACTCTGAAACGCATCGCAATTGGTGTGAATGAACCCTCAAAATCAGCAAGGATTTTGACTTTGTTCTACATTAGATTCGGATATATACATATGGATTCCCACTGTGGCTTGGCAATTTCTATGCATGGCTGGTAGTCATCCACCACAAAATGTAAGTAAAAAAAAACACGTTTCCCTGCAAAGGAATAGTTAGTGCTTACCACCTCCTGCTGCCTGTCTCTGCTGTCCTCATGTGCTACACCAGGGCTGTTTGTACTCTCGCGGGCGGGTGCAGGTGGCTAATTAAACAGCAGCTTGAACTTCGTGGGGTGGATGGGAGGGGTGATGTGCGCACACGCAACGTCACTCCTCATTGGCGGGCGGAGCTCCAACTGCCTGTGCACAGCAGCATTAAGGTTCCCTGTCACTTCAAAACGGGGCAGGCAAATTAGGTGGCCACGAGGCCCTTGTGAGTTCGAGGCCTTCGGCCTAATTTGCCTAATTAGAGAGCCGCCTCTGGTCCTGGGAGGCTGGAATGGTAGAGGTAATGAGCCCAACTGAAGTAAGCTGGCTCATTAGGGCCTCTAAGAACTCCCAGACTGCTCAGAGATGGGCTCCACCCTGAAATCGGTTTCATGCCTGAGTAGACTGGGGAGCTTTCTACTGACCTGTGTGGTGAGACACAGCCTGTGTGGCAGTTGATTGAATAGGGAGATACGGTAGGTGCTAGGGGCAGCACAAGGTTGCACCTAGTTGGTAGTGAGGGATACTGTGTATGTAGTAAGTGGCCAACAGGCCAGGATTTATTTTCATGTTTTGTTTGTTTTGCTCAACTTTTCTTGTAACTAGTTATAAGAAATCCTTGTTTGCTGTGTCTACTTTCTGTGGTGTGAACTCATCCAGGGGGCCACACACCCGCTGCTGAGCTAACACCCTCACAGTAGGTACAGAGGCACTCATGGGTCTTGCAGGGGAGATAAGTGAAAGCATCAGCATTTTATTTTCAATATTTCGCAGAGCTTAGTCCGTCTTTATCAAGACACTCATTCACACTGCACTAACTTGGGACGAACACGTCTGTGCAGCAAGCACGCCTGTATCAGGCCCTTCCTGGGAGGGACAGGTGCTGCATGCAGCAGCCTGCTTGTCCATACTCGGACGCAGACAGGACCCCTGATCCACACGGATGTGCAGTTCAGATGTGCGTATGACAGCATACGCACATCCATAGGGAAGAACAGGCTGCATGCCACACGCTTGTGTACGGCCCATGTTAGAGCTGTGTGAATGAGGCCTTATAGTTTGCAGTCTGTAGGAGATTGTTGTTAAATAATAAACGCCTTCCAACAAAACATTTTCCATAGTAAACAGAACAACAGAACTTGATGCAAATGTTCTTTATATCACTAATAATGTATTAATTTAAAGCACAGTAGTGAATAAGCAATAAACTGTATGCTGCAATGATAAATGCTTTGGAAGCAGAATTATACCTAGAATATTTGGCACCCAGGACAGATTGTTTTTTTAACAATCCCTCATGCTCCTATATACATCACTTATTTCTAGTAATAATCAATAAAAAGAAAGCTAATAATGGGCAAGGAAATATGGACTCAGTATAGATGTTCTTTATCTTGATGTTGCATATCAAATAATGTTTCAAATTAAAGTGGTTAAAAGGCGCTTTGATAGTGACAGGCCTACAGGAGCTAAATTATAATAATATGGTCCTCTAAACTGCAGTGACCTGACAATTTCTAGGCAAAAAATGGTAATCCTGACAATATATGGCCTACAAATAAGCAATAATATACAATTCAGAGGAAACAAACAGTCAATTGTGTCAATATGTGAGCAACAAATAGGCAATCATGACACCTTGCAGGCAACAAGCGGGCAATTGGGACAACCTGGGCGGCCAACTAGTGAGGAATTGTGACAATATACAAAGAATAAACAGGCAGCTGTGATAATATATGACAACAAAATGGGAATTCTGACAATACCTAGGCAGAAAATGAGCAATTATGACAATATGCAGCCAACATATGTCCAATTGTGACAGAAAGCAGGCACACTACTACTATGCTGGTGCATCTGCAGAGCCGCAGCTACAGCTTTGCAGTAGCCTTACATAGCATTTCTATGCAGGCGGGTGGAGGGGGATGGTCCCATAGATCCTCCCAGCTTACTGTTCCGGAATGGACCACTCTCTCACTCCATTACCCCTAGGTATGCCGCTGTTTGGAAGGTAAAATATGTACTTTTCTAAATTAAAGTTTTCAGTAGATTATGTGCCATGCTTATGGCCAACTATAGACCTGTAGCCTTTATACTAGGGATGCACCAATACCGGTTTTTCGATATCGAGTACGAGTAGCGATATTTTTTGCGGTACTCACCAATACCAAGTACCGGTGCCGTGTGCCCCGATTGTCAGGAAGTCGGGCGGCAGATCATGCCCCATCGCCCAGCTTCCTGATTGCCTGGGAAGCCGGTGTTCTAACGAAAGAACACCGGCTTCACTTACCGAGGCTGCCTGGCTTCCTGACCAATCAGGAAGCTGGGCGGCGAGTCATGAGGTGCCATCCGGCTTACTGATTGGTCAGGAAGCCAGGCTACCTAGCAACAAGTGAAGCCGGGTTCCTAGACAATCAGGAAGCCGGACGGCACGTCATGACCTGCATCCTGGCTTTCTAATTGTCTAGGAAGCCGGCTTCACTTGTTCCTAGGCAGCCTGGCTTCCTGACCAATCAGGAAGCCAGGAGGTGGGTAATTACGTGCCGCCTGGCTTCCTGATTGGTCAGGAAGCCAGGCTGCCAATTGGCACATGTGACTACACATGAGACCATGCACATCATCTCAGGGGAGGAAAAGGACTTTCCCTGAGAGATTTCATGAGATTACAGATGAGATTTCCCAGCATGACAAGGCAATCCCAGTGTGCATTACTTTGGCAAACTGAAGTCTTTTTGCCCTTTCAAAGCAGGAAGTGAATGCTCTGCAAGTGTAAGTATTTCAAAATCACAGCATTTTACATGTCTATGTTATTATTAATCATCATACATAGAGGGATGCATTGGTAGAACTAGATTTTTAGGTGTATAGGACCGCTTTAAGAGGCAAAAGGTTCCGGACAGGAATTACAGGATGCTAAGCATTGCTCTTTCAAAGTGCCTACAAATTTCTCTGAGTAACTTCCTTGCAGCATAGTTTTCTCAAAAGCTACAGATAGACTTTAAAAATAAAGAAGAAACAACATATGGTGATTTGCACATTAATAGCTCAGATGTATACCTGTTGTGCTCATAGCTATAAATGTTTTATAGCTGGATATTTCTATATATCTATATGGAGCAAGTTGCTGTGCCTGTGCATTAGAGCACAGGCACCTTGAAGATAATTTACAGGAAACACTGCCCAGTGCAGCCAAACCTTTGGTAGTGTAAAGGGAGATCAAAGGGCCTTTGAGGTCTGATTTGTTATGGTATACTACCTAAGACCCCATTAACACTGAGTTACATCCAAAAAAGCGATTTTGGGCTGAGCGACATTGAGTTACATTAAGCTACATGGAGCTACATGCTACAGTGCACATTTTGTCACGCTATGTAGCGCGACTTTTCGCAGGGACTTCGTAGCTGCTACATTGGGCTGTAACCAATCAAAAGCGGTATTGATGTGACATCATTCATTCCTTCTAATATTTCTGTGCAAAAGCTTCACCATTAAAATCTATGGGGCCAAATCGCACAAAATCCGCTGAAAAATAGGTCATGTTCGAGCTACAAGCTTGAGCGACGAGCTACAGGTGACATTGAGCTGTGAGATGTGAACAGCTTCATTGAAATGCATTGGACAAGCTACATTGAGCAACATTGAGCTGATATTAGAGCGATTTTGAAGCTGAAATCGCGTGATAAATCGCTCAGTGTGCTGCCCTGAGCATTAATTACTAAGTGGCTGATGTCAATTTTTACACAGAGTATCACAGATGCTATCTAGGGATTACTAAAGGGTTGTGATACAACAAAGGGAACATTAAAGAGTTTACACCAGCCTCTGTGCACTGGTACTGTTAGATAGAATAGAAAATGAATAGTTAGGTTTACTTTCAGTTAATGATAGGGTTATCAGTTCAAAATGTGAAAAAAAGATGTTCAGGATGCTGAACCGGTAAGATGGATGGCACCATCAATCATAAAAGCACAGATGCATCACAAGTACATAACATTTCTTCAAGAAGAAAGTTTATTTACATTGTGATTTGTAACAGCAAAAGAGCAGCATGACCAGGGCTGGATTTCCCACAAGGCCAACCGAGGCCTGGCCTCAGGGCAGCAGGGAGTAGAGGGGCAGCAGGAATGTGGAATTCCTATCTCCCTACGCCCGGGACATTCAGTTCTGGGCGCCGGGTGGGCAGTTGTTTTCTACATTTAGCCCTGCTTTGGGCAAGCCGTGCTAAATGTACAGTGGGGAAGCCACCACTTGTTTTGTACAAGTGATCTTGGCGATGTCGACGAGATCACTTGTATGCAGCCTGCATACAGGGGGTGCATTGAGGAACCTGGCCTTGGGGCAGCAGGGAGAGTAAATCCGGCCCTGAGCATGACCTCACAATCCCATGACACTTAGATGACGTTTGGAATATATATATTTTTTACAAATATATTAATTTACATTTTGTATTCATTTTTAATCAGGCAAATAAGAAATTCTGTAAATAAATAATCTAGATTTACCACTTGCAGCCTACAAGTAGTATGTTCCAAGTAATAGCTGGTGGCTTTGAAATCCCTAGGCCTAAAAAAAAGTATCTTTTTTCATTGATAAATTCCTCTGATTACCATGTGGGTGGGTCATTTCAAATGGATTTTACTTGTCTGGGGAAGGAGAGAGCAGCTATGGGACAGCAGTTCTCAGGGCAGGACTGCGAAGAGGAGAAATCGTTTTACAAATCGGTAGCAGCACTAGGAGGGGACATTTTTTTTATCACTGCACATACAATAGATAATAATTTCATGGTACTGTATCCAACATTTTGTGTTTAGCTAATTTATTTGCGAATTATACAACCATAGAAAAATATTTTACATTTAATTTGTCAAATATTCTGTAGGCAGTACTGTTGTTGCCCCAGCAGGGGGTGAGATTCTTCCATTGCTACCAGCATCCTGCTATCTCTCTATTCCTGTACCTTTCATGAGAATGCTAGGATGCAACATGAAGCGCAACTTATTTTTAACAGCCACACTTTCCTGTCTGTAACAGAAGGACACAAGGTATGATCCTGAATCAAAAAACCTTGCAGAGTGGCATGCAAAGTAAAAAAAGTGCTAAATATGTTTCTGGTTACATTTTCATGGGATTTAAGGAGGGAAAGATAGATTAGATAATAAAATTATGTTTTAAGCCCATTAGTCTAATCAAATGAGGTAAATAAAATTACACTTTACCAGATTACCAGATTCTAACAAGGATGTGCTGCAGAAGGTTTAAAGATGGTAAAAACCTGATAAATTGCTACAAGCAAAAACTTTTGCTGCAGTTCAGTTTGCAATAGTAAAATTAAGTGAATTTGATTGATTGATTGATTTGAAGTTCTGTGCAGAAAATTCATAGTAGAGATTACTGGTCACAAGAATAATCAAATGATAATGGTCCTTAAAAATACTGCCATTTTATTCTATTAGTAACTGATAAAATCATTGCTAAATTAATTGAAGATTGATGATTTTGTTATAATCTGAAAGGTCTGTAGTTTTCAGCACAAGCCTGTACTTCATACATTAACAAGTCTGTCCCACTAGAGTCCGATGTTGGCACATAGTGTTTCCCCAGGGAGGAGAAGTATTGAGAGGATAAGTATATAGCCTGGACAGTCTGTGTGTCTCTTGTACCCTCTATCCATCTCATAGCACTGACACTGGAGCATTCTCCTCTTCTGTGCACTCCTCCCAACTTAGAACTGACTACATGTAATGTGACTCTGTTTGTTTTTTTTCTTTTTTTACATCCCATACAGGGCAGCAGCTGGAGCCCAGACACCTCGGTCCCACAAAGTGTATCCGTCCCCTAGCAGCCCAAACTCCATCAGAAGCCCAGAACCCCCCACTTCCTGGGGTACATCCCCATCCATCTCCAACACACCTGGTCAACCCCGACTGCTGCACCTGGAGAGCATTACCTCTCCTCCTGATAGTGAAGCCTACTACGGGGAAACTGACAGCGACGCTGACATCAAGGCATCACCAGGCCATCTCCAGAGTGCACAACAACATCATACCCAGCAGCAGGCACAGCCAGAAAAGCATCGGAGGGCACGAAAGAAAAGTCCAAGATCACCACCTGGAAGCAGCAGCAAGGCAGAGAACGAGCAGCAATCACTATCTGAGATGAGTGGGTATGAAAGTGGCCCTGGAGGTGCAACTGATGATGTCTTGCAGTCAACAAGTGGAGTGGCCAAAAGAGAAATAACATATGAGCCTGATGGTAGCAGAGCTGAAACCCCCTTCTCAGATGTGGAAGGCTTCCTGCCAGTTGAAGAGCCTGAACCAATATCCGATATCACTGCAGACTCACCTGAGTCTTTACTTCTGCCCCACACTACCAAGAACATCAGAGCCGAGAGGCATCTTATTCCTATGATAGGACCGGTGGATCACCCTGTAGATGAAGATCTGACCACAACCTACTCGGATAAAGCCAAAGAAGCAAGTAAGTAGGAACTTTCACCTGTCTCCAGAAATAATCCCCATCAACCCTGTATTTCCTAACACTAAATTTTACTCCTAGAAGTGCTCTCATTAATGCGGCAGTTGTCAGTAATATTTAAATGCCAGATGAGATATTAAAGTTCTGTCTCTGCATGCATAAACTTTTTTTGGTAGTGGATTAAATGTCATCAACTTTTAGTAGATGGTCTGCTTCTGTGGTTCTAGTTTTCTACTTAACCAAGGCCAGATAGGATTTCAGCAGTCTGAGCACAAATTAAAGTATCCTGCTGTTAGAAAACTGATCCTTCAATTGCTGCTCCTTGTTTACAATTATCTTTTCTAATATTCTTTTTCTGGCTGTGTGACACTGATATTCAAATTTTAAATCATGGCATACTGCATGAGTTCATCAGTAGGAATTTGTGTCCATTTGCTGTGTATATTTTCTTAACAGTCTTGTTTATACAAGGGTATAACATTTCTGCAGGAGAGTAGGATTGAACATTCATTTCCTATGAGAAGAAATCAACAGATTTATACATCATTTGTGAATGGTGATGATCAAGTAGTGCAGAGATTCAGGGAGCTATGACCAGCATCTCTGTTATTGCACAGGGATCTCCCAATATGGTACCAAATGGTGACCTTTACTTTCTATATGGGGAAAAGAGAAGGAACCTTCACAAGGCATGTTCAACATTAGTTTAGACAGGGAGAAGAGGGGGAAGATTGTGGCAGACCATGGAAGTGCTCAGATTTGAGCAGTAATTGGAAGATCTCTCCACACACATCAATTTAGGCAAGATATACTGTATGTTCACATATGGTCACCCTAAACCAGGCTATATATCTTTTAATTCAGCTGCTGATTTGTTAAAGGTTAACTGCACTATCATAAAAAGCACCCACAATCACATCAAATCAGGAACAAATCTACCCCTCCAATATTCCATACTTCTGTCTAACACTGTAAATGGATTGTTATAAGTTATTTGGGGAAAGGGTAACGAATCCTTACCTGGGGTAAGATATTTTCAAGTGTGCTCACAATCTCTTCAACCGATGTCTGAACTTTATTAACCTGTTGTGGGTGATGCTCAGGTTGCTGCTGCACATGTGAAGGGATAATCTGACTGTTTATGGATCCAAAACTTTAGGGCACCCATATCAGATGAAATATTACCTGACATACGCAGATTTGTATCCAGTTTTCTTTCTGTTCTTTTCTGTGATTGCAAAGCTAATTAAGGAGAATGGTTCTGTGAGTTACTTTACAAGCCTCTGGGAAGCTTGTCTTAGATGCAGTGAATGGTTTAGTTTATGTTAGATCATTTAAGGGTCTGATAACTCTTAAAGGTTAACTGCACTATCATAAAAAGCTCTCACCATCACAACAAATCGGCAACAAATCTACCCCTCCAATATTCCATACTTCATTTTTGGTGGTGATCTGCATTTAGCTGTTTGGCTTGTTCCCAGATGCCACAAGCTGTACCTACATCCTATTCAAAATCTGAGCAGAGATCCTAATGACCAGCATCTCTGTTATTGCACAGGGATCTCCCAATATGGTACCAAATGGTGACCTTTACTTTCTATATGGGGAAAAGAGAAGGAACCTTCACAAGGCATGTTCAACATTATTTTAGACAAGGAGAAGAGGTAGAAGATCGTGGCAGACCATGGAAGTGCTCAGATTTGAGCAGTAATTGGAAGATCTCTCCACACACATCAATTTAGGCAAGATATACTGTATGTTCACATATGGTCACCCTAAACCAGGCTATATATCTTTTAATTCAGCTGCTCAATGCTATATGTTCAAATTTTACTCACCTGAATTCTGAGGACAAATGCCAGAATGATAAATCCTACATGGGTCCTGAGGCTGAGAAGGGTAGGGTGTTCTTTCTATTCATGGGCAAATGATCATATTGGTAGATCTACCCATCATAGTAACGATCAACACACAAACAGTCAGTCATTTTGCCTCTGTCTAACACTGTAAATGGATTGTTGTAAGTTATTTGGGGAAAGGGTAACAAATCCTTACCTGGGGTAAGATATTTTCAAGTGTGCTTACAATCTCTTCAACCGATGTCTGAACTTTATTAACCTGTTGTGGGTGATGCTCAGGTTGCTGCTGCACATGTGAAGGGATAATCTGACTGTTTATGGATCCAAAACTTTAGGGCACCCATATCAGATGAAATATTGACCTGACATATGCAGATTTGTATCCAGTTTTCTTTCTGCTCTTTTCTGTGATTGCAGAGATAAATAAGGAGAATGGTTGTGTGAGCCACTTTACGAGCCTCTAGGAAGCTTGTCTTAGATGCAGTGAATGGTTTAGTTTATGTTAGATCATTTAAGGGTCTGATAACTCTTAAAGGTTAACTGCACTATCATAAAAAGCTCCCACAATCACAACAAATCAGCAACAAATCTACCCCTCCAATCTTCCATACTTCCTCTTTGGTGGTGATCTGCATTTGGCTGTTTGGCTTGTTCCCAGATGCCACAAGCTGTACCTCCATCCTATTCAAAATCTGAGCAGAGATCTTAATACATGCAGCAGGATGAGAGGACCTGCTGAAGAGAGTAATGGCAGCCAACCTGACATCCCAGCACATGTGTCGCAGACTGTCAGCATTCTCTGTGATAAGTCATTTCATCATCCTGGTTCCTGAGCTGGCATCTATTTTCAGATTTTAAACTAAAAGGAGCAAAGGCTGCAGAGGCTGTGGATAGGCCACACAGATAAAATCTGATCAGTACAGATGATGTAAGGGATCTTATGAATGGGAGTTATTGTTAAGGACCGGGGGAGGGTATTTGTGTAAAAAAAAAGGGGGTCTTTATAGGAAAACCTCATGTATGGTAATATTTAAGGCCCTAAAATGCCGGTACTCATTTTTCTTTTGTTGCTTTTATCATCACCTTTTCTATACCAAGCAAGGAACATCCCAGTTTTGCATGGTCTATATAACTTCATGCTTATTCCTGTTGTGTTTAGGGCCATTGACTCCTCATAGATTTAATGGGATACAAATAACAACACAAAGACAATTGGTATGCAGTAATCTTTTTAAACTAATCAGGAATAAGTTTTTATTAGTCACTTAACTGTAAGTTCTGAATACTGAATTTTCATTGTCTGCTGTGATTTACTGTACATCATTGCTGCTTGCACCAATGAGTGCTAGAGTACTATCTGCATCTTTTTTTAATTTTCTGTGTACACTGTACAGCACATTCACATGGAAATCTCACATGTGATTCATTCATTATACTGTAGAATTAGATTGTAACATGGTTGCCAGTTCTCATGAACTGCACCATAATTGCTTAGACTTTAGGCTCCAAAATTCAGATCAATGTAATTTAATGTCAAAATTGCCAAAAAACACATCGAAGGAATGGGCATTTTTTTAGTCATGGTTAAGGGAAGAAATGGTTGCAACTCTTGTCAGTTTGTTTTTGCTGTCTATGTGCTGTCTTCACTACCTGTCCAAGTGATGCAGCAGAGTGAGAGGAAATCCATTATTAGACAGCTGTCACCAGAACAAGTGTCTTCATTGGGAGATTTCATATCAACCTTTCTGGTGAAAACTGCAACTGATTTCCCATTGCATTCTTTCCTGTGACAATGATCACCAGGAAAAATAGAGACGATGAATCTATCCAACATAGAAAGCCAAAAAAACTGATGAGGTTTGTAATCATTTCTCTACACAATTCAAACATTAAAAACATTTTTTTAGCTACAGACACTGTAAACTTTTATCTCATTTTCATGTTAATGTAAAGAATAAAAATACTACAGTCCCCTTCAAGCAGGAATCAGCTATATTTGTGGGGTTAGCAGACTTTGCAAGGGGTTAAAGGAATCTCCTGAGGCATGAAAAGGTCCTGTTAAAGTGACACTAAACTCAGGAATTAAATCTTAAAAATGCTTTCAAGTAGCTTCACCATTAATAAAAATGTATCTTATTTGTGTATCACTCGGTTGCAGAACCTAAAATCATCTCTGAATTGGTGCTGACACTGTCCTTCCTTTTGGAGGGTGGATACTTTTGTTCCCTATGATCCCTGTGTGTGTTGCAAAGTAGCCATCGCTCCAAGATCATTCCTGTGATCGACTACAATCTCATGTTTAGTTTACTAATTTGTATTGTGATTGTAGTTTAGTGTCACTGAGTATACAGTACCTAATATAATAGTGTAATACCCCTAGCCAATCAGAATTCATCATTGTACTGTACACTGAAGGCTAAATTGGTTACTATTACTTACTGTGCACTACCTTATCAAATGAAGGTTGTTACACAGCCTTAGGGTACACACCTGTATAGATAGAGATCAAGAGGAAATTTATAATTTTATCATATCTTCCAAATAACAACAAAGGCACCTTTAGAAATGTTTAGTAATGACAATCTACAAACACATACTTCTAGATAATTGCAGGATTTTTACATATCTTATTTTTCTTTTCTTCCCCATTCTTCTCAGTGGCCATTTTAACTAAGGGCAGGTTACTAGATCTTCCTATTCTTCCTGGAACTCTGTTACATGTGTCTAGGACATGTGACCATGCACATCATCTCAGAGGAGGAAAATGCTTTTCCCTGAGATCTCATCAGATTACAGATGAGATTTATCAGCAATCCTCTGCTGATGTACTCCTCCCAGGATGCAATGCTTGGGCACAGATTACATCATTTTTGCCAAAGCGGACCCGGAAGTGTAAAAAAGAAATTGTACGTAAAATAGAAATATGTTTGTTCAGCTAATAAATGTTAGATGATTTCATATCAGCATACAGAGCTGTATGCTATTTGATTTTTAGTCAAAGGGGGTAAAGGTTCACTTTAAGGAATGTCTTCTGATTGTTTAAAATAGGCTATCTAACCAATCCAGTTTAATTTTACTGTTGTCAGAGAGTGAAGTTAATTAATCATTAAAAGATGAATTCTGATCAGATCTGGTTCATATGGATTTTTATGTACTACCTATTTTACATTACCTTGACAAATAATTCAATTTACATTCTATAAATCAAAATTTATAGGGGCCTATTCTTACTATGCATTGCTACCATAGGTCAATAGGCCAATCCTGCGAATTTAAGATTCACAACCGTGGCAAATTTTTTTACAAATTCGCCCAGGAGAATTTTTAAAAATCCATAATGCCCTGCATGGCTCTGTCAGCAAATACACAATCCAATGGGAACACTTGTTTCTGTAAGGGTGAATGTCCATAACTTTGGAGAGATTTTCCCTTTCTTCCTTTTGTCTCTTCGGAGCAGAAGGGGAAGGAGAAACTCCCCGATAGGACTGGGTTTTTAAAGAAGAACTCAAGGAAAATGTTTTATTGTTATAAGTTAAGTGCTTATTTGTGTCTAAATTAAAAAAAAGTAAGCCTCACCCGAAGCTTCAAACCGGCTTCTTCTTAGACCAGTCCTTCCAACGTCTCTCCCGCTCCTTTTTAGCCGTCTTGTACATCATCACGACTGCCTACAGTGTATAGATGTGAGAAAGCTGAAGAAGAGTCCAATGTGCTGCAGGAAGTGTGAGACAGGCTGAACCTAGACACAGACAAGCACTTAACCCTTGCTGTGAGGGGGTAGCCCCACTGCAAGGGTTAATAAAAAATTCTGGAGTTCTTCTTTAACTATTCTCTACTCTTTTTTTCTCTGTGTGTGTGCACTTAAAGCATTTTTCTTTAGAGATGTCACAAGGGGAGCAGGGGGTGCCGCACGGCATGGGAGTGACATTATCAGAGGCGGTGACACCAAAATGACTGACAGCCATTTTGGTGTCATCCCTTCTGAAAAGCTGCCCAAGAGAAGTGGGGACCCAGCGGCATACCTTATCCTGTCGGATGAATGACCCCCTCCTCCTTTCTCCCTCCTGCCGGATTGGCCTCTCTTGCCTTGTGCTGCCAGCATTTAGAAGAGTCAATCTGAGGCTGTTTCACATCAACAGCTCTCTCCGGGGAGTAACAGCACTGTTGATTAAAACAGTGTTTGGGAGGGGGGCATGTCGGACCACTGGAGAGCCAGGTTGCTGCTTTGTGCGTGAGAACCACAAGTACAGGGTATAATAGCCCTTGCTGCAGCACATAGAAGTGCAAAAAAAGAAATAGTCCCATATTTATTACTATATGCAGCCTGACTGCATTACAGTAATAAATAACGACTGTTGGGCTCTTTATTGGGCCTTTATGGCTAATACAATCATAGCATATATAAAAAAATTATTTGTGTGTGGTTACTTTCTGTCCTCAGTATGTCATAGGTGTTAGAGGAGTGCACAGACATAACATGAGTCTCATTCACTACCAGTGAGACAAGTGAAAGCAGTCAGTGAGCTGCTACTGCATTCCAGTAGTCTACAGTTGTTCTAAAATCCAGAAATTCATTACATTTATCCTAATCTCAGTAATCCAAAGCAGTCACAGCACACACAGATCACTTTACAGGGTCAGCAGAAGGACAGTAGGAATATACTTCCTAAAACCTGTGCTGTGTAGCATCCGAAAGTCCTCTGTCTCTCCAAGGCAGGTTTAATGCAAAGTCCATTGTTTCTTTTTTCTTGTCCTGGTGTAAAAAATTACCTTGTGTGAAGCCTCTTGATGTAAACATTTTCTTCCTTGCACCCTTTTAAGATTGTCCCCTGCTAGTGCCAATGTCTGCATTTTGGGTGCCTCCTTCTTCTTAGTGTCCCATGGAGACACCCTTGAGTGCATGGTCCCGGCATGCGTACACTGCTACAAATTGCAGTAAAAGCCTGGAGTGGAGAGACACTTTTTTCCCCCTCGTCCTGCATCATCCAATGCGCATTCTCCTTTGCAGTCACTGTGTCCCCATTGCACATCCTCCCCTTCCCGGAAGTTAGAGGGAAGTTAGGGGGAAGCAGCGCACCACAATGTGGAGCCAGGGGACAAAGGAGAGAGGAAAAGTGTTTGGCACACACCACTGATAAATAATGTACTGGGGATAGTTCCTCTGACTGAGGAGCGTCCAAAAAAAAAAGGCATAATGTTTAATTTTGGCTACAGTGCACCTTCAAGGCAAGGCAAGGTAATTTAGATTTAGGTGATCAGCAAATTTCCACAATTAATTCAATGTACCGTACTCCCACTTTCTTTATGCTGGTGCTGTCAACAGGAGTCTGCAAAATTGTAGAAATGTCACCAGCACACCAGTCCTTTTAAAATAGCAAAAGCTTGATTTATTGAAGTTTTTTGTCATATAATGTCAGGATCCAGAGCACCCCCAGGTGGTGCTGGAGCCAGGTCCTGCAGTTCCTGTGCTCGCCTGCGGGTGTCTCCAGCAGCCAGGGACTGTAAGGAACCTGCAGCTCCAGTACTCACCTGCGGGTGTGCCCCAGCTGTGACTGATCATCCCATCACCTGGTGCTTCCTGGGAGGGTATTTAGGCCCTACCTGCAGTCAGGAAGCTGGCTCAGTATTGCGTCGCCTGCACTTGACTGATTCCCATAAACCTGAACCCTGCTTCCTGAACCCTGCTTCCTGAACCCTGCTTCCTATCTGCAGACCTGTCAACGACCCGGCTTGTTACCCGACCACTCTCTTGCATTCTCTTCCTGTACCGTGCTGCTGCCCTCCTGTTAACGACCCGGCTTGTACCCGACCACTCTCTTGGATCCTGTTCCTGTACCGTGCTGCTGTCCTCCTGTTAACGACCCGGCTTGTACCTGACCACTCTTCTTTTATCCTGAGGCCTGCCATATATCTGCAGGCCTGTTACCCCTCCTTGTTGCTTCCCCCTGGCTGTAGGTGTGTGTTTGTCCCAACGGTGGGTTTATTACTTCACTGCTAAACCTGTGGGGGGTTGAGGGGGTTTGTAGTTTTGTTGTTGTGTAGCAAATAAACTGTGTGCATAGAACCCTATCCTGTGTGGGCATATTAATTTGGTCATCCTGCGTGGGTACCTGCATGTGGTGTGAGGACGCCTGTGCATGGTACCCTGACAGAATACTGAGCCCCACCGACCAAATTGACCACACAGGGACCTACAAGCTTTTGGGTTTTCTTTGTTTTGTTTTTCCCTTGCTACTGTCGAGATGGATCTCGAGGGGATATATTACTATGCGCTCCTGGCATCCGAGGAGCCGCAGCACTGCCGTCAGTGGTTTCAAGGCTTCCCCAGAGCAGACCTGTTAGAATACATCCGCAGGGCCCACGGTTTTATGGTGGTTTGTATGTGGTGTGAGGACGCCTGTGCATGGTACCCTGACATATAACCAAACAAGCGCTTTCGGGACCCGCACAGGGTCCCTTCATCAGGCTTTAGCATTGACAAAGGCTTTAGCATTGGTCAATGCTAAAGCCTGATGAAGGGACCCTGTGCGGTCCCGAAAGCGCTTGTTTGGTTATATGACAAAAAACTTCAATAAATGAAGCTTTTGCTATCTTAAAAGGACTGGTGTGCTGGTGACATTTCTACAATTTTGCTGACATTCGCGGCGCCATCCGCAGTCACTGCTAGCACCCCCCACTACAAGGGACATTTCGGTAAGGAGTGCGACAAGGATAGTACTTATTGTCAACAGGAGTCTGTCCACAGTTTCATCACATATATTGAAAACAAGAATGTTGCAGCGCTCATTCTTCTTTTACACTGCCTGTCCAAAAAAAGTCACCACCTGGATTCTACCAGGATTCATGGGGCTCAAATTGGGAAAGAGGGGTTCAGGGAACATGAGACATAATTTTCACACACGCATTGACCACCACAGAGTCCAGATCCTAATCCCATTGAGAATCTTTGGTGTGTGCTGGAGAAGACTTTACACAGTGGTCCAACTCTCCCATCATCATTACAAGATCTTGTTGAAAAATGACCGCAACTCTGGATGGAAATAAATGTTGCGACACAAAAGCTTATGGAAACGATGGTGCGGTAAATGCATGCTGTAATCAAAGCTAAAGGCGGTCCAATGAAATATTACCGTGTGTGACTTTTTTTTTGGATAGGTAGTGTATTTTCATTTACGATATAATTACAAAAAGAACATTGTACACCCATTTTCCTTATAGACTCTTGAATTCCAGAAATGAATTAACTCAAAATATTCTTTTAACTTCTACATATCATAAATACATTATTGTATCCATCCTGAAGGAACGCAGCAGGAAAATCCATCTAATATATGACATACAACCCTAATTCCAAAAAAGATGGGACGCTGTGAAAAAACTATATAAAAACAGAACGCAGTAATTTGCAAACCTCATAAACCCATATTTTATTGACAATAGAAAATAGAAACGAGGAAATGTACCATTTTAAGAAAAAGATAAGGTTGCAAAAGTGATTGTGCAAAAAATATGGGTTTGTGAGATTTGGAAATCATTGCATTCTGTTTTTATGTCGATTTTACACAGCGTCCCAACTTTTTGGGAATTGGGGATGTATATTGGGAGGATATATATGTATATATATATATATATATATTTGTGTGGTATAGATTCCTGGTGCTAAGGAATGTATAAGGTATGCAGCAGATATTGACACTGTAATGCAAAGGGCGTATTAAGTGCCACAGCTGTTAAGTACATCACAAATATTTTGTACAATATCGTGTTTGGATGTGTTAATGTCCCTATAATGACTCTAGAATGTTAGTTTGAACTACTTGAACAGTTATATTACATCCTATCAAAAGACCAAATAGAGACGCTGCTTTAACAAAGATTACTCTTTTACCAGTTCGCACACACATAAGCTATTTTCTGACCAGCGAGCAAGAAACATTTTCACCATGAGATCAGTACCCAGAAAAGCATGTTCAGCTGCTCTCGGCTGTCTGATATTCCAAGCTTTGGTGAAGCAAAGTATCTCCATCTAAAAGTGCTCAGATCAATGGATTTAGACCTTGATACCGGATATATTGTGGTGCCCAGTAGTCCAATTGTAGGATAAATCCCTTGCATATATAAAGGATATTTTATATGACCTATGTTTTTTGAATCAAGCAATTTGTATTGATTTTTGAAAATGAAAGGTATACAAAAACAAATCAAATCAAAATAGATAACCCATTTCATTATCCCTCTTCATATTCAATCACTATCATACAAATCATACCTTCCCCTTATATAAAGAGTAGCTTAGCTGAGATCTATACAAAAAGAAGAAATGTCATATTATTGCAAAGCATTAGTCATACATTGTGCAAACTGATATAAGAAACAATACAGATTGCTGCTAAGAGCCCTCATCAGAGGCGTACATTGGGGAACACCTGGCAGATATGTATGCTCATGTCTATCATATATTATTATATTCACTTAAGCAAGAACTGTTAAGTGTTTTACTGGCTTATCCAATGGGCGTCAATATTTGAACTATGTTTAGCAAATTTTTCTGAAAAAGTTAGGTTCTCCCCACCTACTCCATTGTCTGTTGATGCATTAGTGTGATAAGTAGCCCCATTGGTTAATAGGGAGCCTCAGGAGTAAAGAGGGGGCAGGGCAAAGCTGAAATGGTGCAGGAAAAGTCCAGATTTGCTTATGATATTAGCTGCCTATATCCCTGGACCTGCTGATTGTTTGATATTTGCATTCCTCCAGAGCACATGTGTCAAACTCAAGGCCCAGGGGACGAATCTGTCCCACCAGGCCATTTCCTAGACTTCTACTTTCAGATCTAGGTATTAAGTTATTACTAAAACCAGTGATAATCAAATGCAGAGGCAATTATGATAAAGATTAGATACATTTATATAGTCTTACAGGCCCTTTGAGGGCAACCATAATGTTGATACGGCCCACGATTAAATTGAGTTTGACACCCCTGCAGAAAAGAGCAGAAGAAAAAAACTTTTTTGGCATTTTTTTTGGAATTTTGGCATATTTGGACATTTGGATGCATCTGAATAAAAAAATAACGAATCCAAACGAGTGGAGTGCCCTCCCCAATTCATACCAGACCCTTTAGGTTTGGTAGGACATTTAGGGGGGGACCCCCTAAGCCAAAAAAACAAGGGTTGTGGAGGTCTGCGGGCAGGGAGGCTCATAGGAGTATGGGTGCCCGCTTTCATAAAGTAGGCACCCAGATTACACCCCCACCCTGTGAATGGTCCCTATAGCGACCCGCGCGGTCGCAATGGGGCCCAGGGCAGAGGGAGGACTAGTCAGGAGATCAGGGCCTGGCAACAGGCGGTGAAGGAGGACGGGGGCCCAGTGGCGGAGGTGGAGGAAGCCGGGGCCAAGCAGCGGGTGGCTCTGGGCTGACAGGTAAGAGGAGTGCAGGGAAAGGGACCCCAACCAGCCCTCCTGAGACCCTGCAGAGCCCATCATTGAGAGTCTATGGTGGGTTCTGCAGGGTCACTCTCAGGTGGCCTGTGTGGGATCTCAGATGGCCTATACAGAGTCTCTGGTATGTGCGGGGCCTCAAGTGGGCTCTGCCAGATCTATGGTGGGCTGTGCAGGGTCTATACAGCTTAACTACTCCAGTATAGTTGAGATTTTCATACAACACTAGCTACCTATATGTCTGGATTTACTGATCATGTTGACATCCAATTTTGACAGAAGATAACTTCTGCAACCATGCCTGTTATACATCATGTGTGCATCTTATAATATAAGGTTTTCGACAGGTTTACTTTAATGGGGGTCAGGTGGGTGTATTTGCCGCAGCCTGCCTCCCCTGGTGCACTTTGCCGAGTAATGCCGTGAGTCCTGGCGATCACTCGATACACAGAGCAGTCACATATCCTATTGGGGAGAATTCCCATCACTTCCCATTCTGTAGACATAAAAGGAAGAAAGAAGAAATCCTTCTGAGCAGAACAGTGGTTTATTGATTAGAACATCTGCCTGCACTGCGGCCTATGTTCAAATCCCAACCAGGACATTATCTGCACGGAGTTTGCATGTTCTCTCTGTGCTTACATGGATTTCCACCAAGTACTCCAGTTTTCTCCCACACTCCAAAGACATGCTGGTAGGACAATTGACTAATGTTTTAATTAGCCCTATTATTTGTATGTATACATGTGAGATAGGGACCTTAGATTGTAAGCTCCTGAAAAGCTCTGTGTAGATTGTTGGCGATATATAAATTCCTGTAATAAATAAAGTGAGATAGCTGTAACAGGAACCAGTGTCCCCATTGGAATATCCCCCTCTATTCCTGTTCTGCTGACATAGGTCATTAGAAATGATTTCCTTTCACTTTCAGTCCTGGTGGCAGTAGTCAATGGCTTTAGATACCCTTTATGCATTTTGATATAGTGCAAAGCACAATGCAAAATTTGTTTAAAAGAGTAATGCTATTACCATACTCTTATTATAGTGATAGCAACATCAGCAATAAACTTTTTACGGTAAACTCCATAACAAAGACTAGAGGCCACCACCTAAAATTGGTGGAGAAAAGATTTCATCACAAGGGGCGTAGGGTTTTTTTCTCACTTAGAGCTGTAAGGGTCTGGAACTCACTTCCGCAAGCAGTGATTTCTGCTGGGAGTGTTGAATCGTTCAAAAAGCATTTGGACGATTTCCTCAGAGACCGTAACATACAGGGGTACAAGAACTCTTAAGACAAATCTCACATAGGGATTCATACACACGCAGATTTGCATGCTTACACACCATGGGTTGAACTTGATGGACCTGTGTCTTTACTCAACCTTAGATATTATGTACCGTATTTTGTGGTCCATAAGACGCACCGGACCATAGGACGCAGGGAGGTCCGGCGCGCCTTATGGAGCACTCGACAGACTGTAGCTTCTGACACAGCTTCTATGACAGAAGCTGTGACAGAAGCTGCAGTTAGTGACCGCTGAGACAGGTGGCGCTGTGATTACAGCGCCACGGTCTCAGTGATCACACAGAGCAGATGAAGAAAGTCCGTTCTTCGTCTGCTCTATGGTGATATCCATCGTCGCCACTGCTCGTTTTTAATAGGAGTGATCTCATTAGATCACTCGTATTAAACGAGCAGTGGCTCCTACTGCTGAATACGATCGCCGCCGCCGCTGCTCGGCTTTAATACGAGTGATCTCATTAGATCACTCGTATTAAACGAGCAGTGGCTCCTACTACTCGCCCGGCGCCCGAAACTGCATGTCTCGGGCGTCGGGATTCGCTCCATAAGACGCAGGCACATTTTCCCCCTCCTTTTGGGGGGAAAGAAGTGCGTCTTATGGAGCGAAAAATACGGTAACTATGTATTAACATGTTTTTACATTCATCTTGCTTTTGATCCCTGGTGCAGAGCAGTGCTTTCTTCATCATTTTGGCCACCTACATGGCGAAACTGAATAATGATCCTGTTGCTCAGATTTTGAATAAAGCTGCAGGGTCAGCCATATGTGAGTTTAATAACTTGGAAACTATCTATTGCTAGTACGTAAGTAAGGAACATCAGGTTGCTGTTATGGAATGGCTATCATCTTTGTAACTATTGCATATGTGTTTATAGAATGAATAATGATTACGTAGAACATATAAAAAAAACTCTTACACAGAGACAGCTGAAAGATTAGGCTTCATTTTTTCAATTGTTCCATTTGCGAATGAGAGCGTCCTTTATGGATTTAAACGTCACCTCTTATACATCTGGAGTCATCCCAAAACAGAAGCACTGCCAGGAGTATAGAAATGAGCGAAACTTTATAGGAGGGGGTTTCACGAAGTAGAGACCACTTACCAGTCATAACGCTGTCCAACTTCATGTCAATGAAATCCTGACCTTTCAAGTGTTTGTTCAGTAAGTATGCGAATATTTCTATTGTTATAATGGAGCTGGTCTTTTCTTACGATTATACATATATACATAAATATAGCGTTAATTCCAGATATGCTTGTTTTTTCTAAATATTTATATATTATTATATATATTATTGTGTGTGAACTGTTCAGTGAAATTATTATCAACATTGTTTTCTCGCCATCTGAAATGTACATTTTAAATTCTCTCTGAATTAATGCCCTAGGTTGCCTACCTTACATAGTTACATAGTTACATAGTATTTGAGGTTGAATAAAGACACAGGTAATTCAAATCCAACCCATAGCGTGTATGTATGTGATTCTGCATGTGTATGCGTGTGTATGAGTCCCTATGATCTTGTTTTTAAGGGTACCTGCACCGCTGTATGTTACGGTCTTACCTTGAACAAGAAAGGCATGTATACTAAAATCTGGGAATCCTGGGAAAATTTTAAAGACAAATATTCATAATTATCTTCCCTTTAAGCAAATATTTTAAATATTTGTTAACTTTTCTTTCCCCCTTAATTTTAGCTATACAATTTTGTTCTTTCTATCAATGGATATTTTTTAGCAATATTTCCTAATGTTTCTGAAATTGCTATGAGATTTATTTTAACACGTTTCATGTAAACTTGTATTTTCACAGATTTAAAAAAAAAAATGCAATTTGAATTTTTTAAAAATACCATACACTTTATGTAAGTATATTGAGCATAGTTACATTGATAGCGCTAAGGACATCCTAAAAATTAAGCAAATAAATGTAAAATTAAGATGTTAACACATTCTGTACCAGTTTCATTTAATATATTTCATATATTTCATTAAAGATATAAATAAGTAATAATTTAAAACTAATAACATTTCCGTTTAAACAAAACCCTACCTTACTGCAAAAAAAGAGAGAGATACCATGGGCAATCTATTATGTTTTTTATTGCTACACATGCTCTTAAAGAATATATTGCGCCACAAGGGGTGTAGATAACAGCTGTGTATGTGAAATGCTTCTTACAGAAATCATCGAGTACTTTAATTTTTTTTTGTTTTAGAGAAAGTAGGGAAGGCTTAAAACCCTTGTTGGGTTTTGCTGCTATACAGGCTTCATTACAGAGATTTTCCTCACTTACTTCCCGGTGACAGTGGTTTACCAGACATGAAGTGATAAAAAATCTTCAACAGCAGTACAGAGGAAGTCAAGTATTGGATGGATAGAACACCTGTCAGTTTGTTGTAGCTGTCGATGTCCCTGTGGCAGATTCTCCCTCACTTCCTGTCTGGAAACCAACATCACTAGGACAGTAAATGAGGATAAATCAGAGCCTTCTCCACTCTATCCAAAAAAAAAAAAAGAGTTGGGTTGGACTTTAAGGCTCAATTCACAAAGCTACTGTATACCACATGTATTATTTGTCCTATAAGCCATTATCTTCAGTTTTAGTGATATAACCATGTAATAAAGCATCCCAATGTATTCCTATGGTATTTCTGGGCTCTCTTCACACCAGCTCTAGTTTGGAATGCACTGGAACACATGGAAACGCATAAAAAAGGCATACAAACCAATGCAAATGCATTGAATCGCACTCGACCACACCTGAAAGCCGGTCCAGTGCGATTTGGTGCATGCACTATTTTTGCAGATCGCACTGGACCGGAACGCAGACATTAATGTGCAGGGCCGGTGCTAGGTTTCCTGCCTACACAGGCAAGGTGGATTTTTGCCGGCGACTGCCTGAGGTGCCGCGCGTGTCGGGATCCACAGGCAGTCGCCGGCCAGCTAAATTAGGACCTCACCTGGAGCTCCTCCCACCGGACCAGCACTGACTCGCCGCTGCTCTCCCGCACCGAAGGTAAGTGAAAAAAAACAAAAACATAGCGCAAACATCGTACTTGTCGTACTTGTCAAAATGCCCTGTTTTTTCCGCCCTCACCCTGCAGCGCCGTAAGGCGGCCGCCTTACTTGCCTTACTTTCTTATTTTTGGCATAGAGTTCGGCGGAGTTAGATCAGTTATCATTACAAGAGGATCACTATTCTGTTTACTACTGGATGTATAAATGTCTCCATAGGTTAATGATTTTCCTGTATGCACACCAGAGTAGAGGAGAAGGAGCTTCTTCTGCAGATCACTTTCATACTTGGAGCTGCTCTGCACACTAACAGTAGCAAGATATTTAGAATTTGGCTGTTAACTGAAGGTTATAATTGGCTACAGGTTGCTTCCAGTACCATCCACTTTAAGCCTGCTTACATTTGAATCAAGAGAGAAAGAGAAAACATTAGTAGAGGAATTCAATTTTTTAAAAATTGCTAAATATTAATGAGGTCCCAAGTGCCTGCTGACAGTGTGTGAATTTACAGCAACTTCTGGTTTCCTGTTGTTTGTGTCTGTTGCAAACTAATTTTGTCTCATGTAATACTTACAATGAATGGCTGAACGGTTAATGATTATTCTACAAGAAATTATAGAATATGGCTGAAATGCAGATTTCTTAAGTATGATTTCTGAGGAATTACACTCATCCCTATACAGTAGTTAGAGCCGACATGTGATATTGAGACTGTGACACATCGGCTCTATAGATCGGGAAATGAGCGAAAACATACAGCCACTCGCCCACTTCCAAATCATCTCCCTGCAGAGAGCGGTGACTCTCAGAGACTCCACAGGGATTCCCCCTTCCCTCTCCAAATCCTCCAAGTCTGACTGGAGGAATGGATGGGGGAGAAGGTGTGATTAGCTGGCTTTGCCTCTGGATAGGCAGAGCCCGCTGACAATCAGCCAGCTGGGTGGATCTCGAAAGTATTGTCATGATCCGTCCCAGCTGCGGCGCTCTCAGCATATAGTGGGCAATAGCCCGCTATATACTGAGTTTTGGGTCACGGGAGGATGTTAGTATATGTCCTCCCGTGACCCCAAAGAGAACTATGTGAAAAAAAAGGTTACCCAATAGTTCTTCTTTAAGTTGCTCCTTCCGCACCCCAAAACTAATGGCAATGTTAGTTTAAAAAAATGCCTTACCTTAAATCTTGCATAGTTTTAAACGACTCCTCTCCTGAGCTAAAAGTGCTTACTCTGATTTCACTGCACATTGAGAGCTCCTAACATTGCATTTGAAGCTGCAGGAAATCAGACAGAGCTCTCCTATCATTCCAGCTCTTTCCTCTCCAGCCTTACCCTTTCCTACTCTTTCTGGCTTCCCTGCTTCAATCGCGGAGGCTCAGAATCACATATGGACATTATCTAGGGTGATCTGCATGCAAATGCAGCCTGCTCAGGTCACGAGCATCCACTATTCCAGGCTGACATTCACCCACTAATGAAATTTTGATTTTAGGATACTAGTTGCATCAGGGTGGTGGAGTCATGAGAGGAGTAATGAGGCAGGGTGCTGTAATGTTTTCAGGAAGCTATGTACAGCACCCTAAGGCCCCTCCTATTAGCCCTGATCTGCCTGCTTTGGCTTAGAGAAGCACAGAGACTCAGTGATGATGTCACTGGTTCCAAAATAAGGTATGTAATGAAAACTGAAATCATTTTATTTAAAAATGTAATTTGCATCTTAATTGGGTGGCAGATAAAACGTCAGCTTAAACGTAAAAGCCCATATCACTTACCTAAATCCCTGGTCACATGACACAACAGATCCTGAGTCTTCTCTCTTCCTCACTGCAGAGTTAGAGAGTTTTTTTCGGGTGCCCATATTGCTGTCTGGGCAACATGGACACATCTTATTGTTTGTCCAGCGGCAGGGTCCTTCCAGGTCCTGAAGAGTGAAGCGGCAGGACGCAATTATGACAAAGGGACCATTCAGATTGGCCACAGACTACATGCATTTATAGTGTACTGACATTAACATTTCCTTTCAAGTCAACTAAATGGACTCATCAATGCAGTGGGGTTTATGTACTAAAGCAGTGGAAGCTGTTTACTTAGCAAAGTGTATGTTTAGCTTAATGAAGAAGGTGAAGCCAGGTTCACTCTGTATACCCAATGAAGTGAAATTTGCTTGCACCTGATTGGATAATTGAAGTGAACTCAACTTCACCTCATTCACTAAGATCTTGCCTTGCTAGAAAAAGTCACCCTTTGCTTTTGCACTACAATGGTTTTAAATCAAGATAAATATTTAAAGTCGTAATGACTTTCTATGAAGACATGCTGCTCTCATCTGCTGCAGATTAATGTGACACAGTGTTGAGCAGTTCCTGACCAACAGCTACCAATCATTTTAATACCTGTTTCAAAACAGTAAAATAATTATTTGAAGTCATGGTAACTGCGCTATACTCGGTAATTAAAATGTAAATTGAATTTTCTGATGTTTAAACTTCTTGGTGTAGTTGAAGGCATCTAATTTTATATGTCTTTTTTTACAACTTTCAAAATTATACATTTTTATGTCTCTATTACATTTGTCTAATCATTCATTAATAAGCGTGTCACTATTATATTTCTCCAGTGATTGAGGGACAGTCCACAGTGGGTACCACCACTTGGTGGGTGCCCTAATGCGGATGCTTGCAACATACAGAGTGGCATTGGTATAACGGGGGCTGGAACGCTCTGAGCTCCTTCATGTGAGGTGGATTGATACACTAACAGGGATATTCACAAAATGGTGAAGAGTTTGGAGAAGGCAGGAGAAGTGAACAATGTAGGACAACATAGCTGAACTGGAAAGTGAGCTGAATTGGAGAATGTTTTCTGTTCAGCTATGTTGTCCTAGATTGTTCACTTCTCCTGTCTTCTCCAAACTCTTCACCCTTTTGTGAATCATCCTGTAAGTCTAGTATCCCTGCATATGGATGAAATATAATGTTATGGTCATTGCTGAAAATAATTTTGATGTATGGAGGGGGAGTTTAAAAAATGATGCACCCCAGGTGCGGCAAATGCTAGGCACGCTACTGTATCCCTTAACCAATTTTTTTACAGTTAGAACCGCAAGAAATACATGAACCATAGATAAGTGAAGGAGTTTACCTGAGTATTGAGAGCAGGGCCAGATTTACTCTCTCTGTTGCCCCGAGGCCAGGTTCCTCAATGGGCCCCCTCCCCGCCAAACCACCATTCTCGTCATCTACCAATAATATTAATAAATATTAATAATGAAGCTTAATAAATAAAGCTCTAATATGGCTGCAGAAAAAGCAATGCAAATCGGACTGTGACCTCACCAACTCTGTCCACCACTAAGAAAAAAAAACTTGTAGCATATCACATGTATTGTGATGCTCACCAGTTCTGTAGTGAACAACGTCCTGCAGATAGTACATTCTGATCAATGCACTTCCCCCCCACACCTACCGCAGCCCCGTACAGCTCGCAAGCTCTGCACCGCAAGGTCCTCATTAGGAGAGCGGTGGGACGTCTCCCAATACGGTTCCGGTGTTCCAGTACGGGATTTTGTTATAACACCGGCCCTGCACTGCATATGAGCAGGGACAGGACCCCAAGGTTGCCCCCCATCTGCCTGATTTAAGGACTTGGGGGATGCACTGGTGCCACCCCCAGGCGGTTATCACCTGGGTGCAGTCCGCACCATCCAGTGAAGCCGCTGCCGCCCCTATACTCCCTGCCTCCCTGAGGCCATGGCCTTGGTGGCCTGATTAAGAGTGATGAAAATCATCACAGTTTGCTTGGCTTGCATGAATTAATGGTGTTAATTCATTTCTATGCTAAGGTAATTCTGCAAGCCTCTCAAAACCCTGTAGACCTGTAGACTTCTGGCTTTAGTAGTAGTTTGTAGGTATAGGACTAGCCCTTGTCTATATATTCCCTGAGCACCCATGACATAATAGGCTCAATTCAACAAGATTTAATACATGGATAAGCATCTTTATTTTTAGCCATGTGACTGCAATTTCAAATCTATTGCCTCTCAGCTGAATTTTTTTAAAATGGGATCCATATTACGGAAGTGCAAGCCTTTAAAACTGAGCCCTTTGTAGGCTATCCCTATGCATTCAGGCTTCCTACTTGTGCTGACTTATACACAAAATGATATTTTATTTATTGATGCGTTTAAATTACACTTAAATTAGAAATTAAACCTAAACAACTAAGGAACCTTTATACATTACATATGTTAGCAATTAAAGAGTTCAGCTGGCAACCCTAAGGCTCGGTTAACACAATCTACATGCTAAAACGGTTTGCTGGTATCTACTGGATAGCAGCGATATTTAGCAGTGCCTTACATTTGGAAACACAAGGCACTGTTTACGTTTTTTTAAACTTTATTGGCAGTGTACAAAGTGTACACTCCATTCAGGTTTCAATAAAGCAGCGCAGTCTGCTTGTGCTGCGGTAGCCTCTAGTACCACCAAGTGTGCTGCAATAAAATCCAGCATGTCTGCATTTTTAGACACCGCACATCACACTAGGATGTGATGTGAACAGGGCACAAGAAAACAATTGGTTTCAGTGGGCCTTTGCAGTGATCGGTGTCCATCCAGTGTGGGAAACCACCAGTCACCGCAACTGGTGTGAACGAACCCTCATTGTTGCATTTATTCAGCAAGGATTTCCCCTTCTCTGCAGTTTCATAGATAAACTTTACTGTGTGTTTTTACCATTGAACTAAGTATCTAAAATAACTTAAGCTATAACTACCAAGATATCTCAATGGTAAGCATGAGTTCAATCAACTAGTTTGTAGGAAGTAATGTTACGTATGCAGCACTTGTGGCCACTGAGGCCTGTGGAATGTCTGAACAGGTGATTATAGTGCAAAGAAAGCAATTTCTGTAAGTTGTTTTCATTAGCACTATAATCCGATCATTCACTTCAGAGGAAGAAGATATGTGACAAATACAATTATTTTGCAACCTGATATATGGAGCACCATTTAAAGTTCTGGCACAGAGAGTACATACTGCGCATCCCATGTTGTCCCTGATAATGCATCTAAATGGTATGAATTATGCTCAGTATCCATTATCATAAAGGTAAGCACTGGCACACTATTGTGCCTACAATCCTTGTGCAGTGTTAAAATAAAAATTTTAAATGTGCCCTTCTTTTCCATGTAGCCCCAAACCTTAAAAATATATATATTTATGGCAGTATGTGCCCATATTAGTCACAGGGAAGCTTATAGCACTATGATTGTCTCTATAGATGGAGATAGAAAAGTTAAAATGCTGTAACTACGTGTTACAACAGTAACTGGAAAAATGGTGAATATAGGGTTGACTACATGCATACTCAGTTTATCAATGTAAAACTTAAAGATGACTGGAGAAATAACCAATAACATAAAAGCAACCAACCAACTGGTCCTCATGGCAGTCACAGAGTGGCGTGGACCATTTGGAGTTGAAGTAATATAGGATGTTAACTTTTTTAATGTTTTTTTTCCTTGCACGTGATTGGGTATTCCCTGCAAAGTGAATTTTCACCACCATCACTAATCTACGGGAAAACTCCCTTGAGAAGTGAACTTCCTATTTGTCTTTAGTAAATCAACCCTTTTTGTCTGCAATTCCTGAAAAATAGCAGTGCGCTTCCTGGAACGTGAGGTACTCCTGTTCCTACAACCTCATAGCTGCAGTGTAAATCTAAGACACTGCTGCTCTGACTGCTAGTCTCCGGAGATTTGGAGTGACATTTGGTGGTGTCACCACTGTGCTATTCATTCCGCTTGCTGGAGGTTCTAAAGCAAAGCCCTGCCTCTACCAAGATGGTCGCCTCCATACAGTAAATCCTGTTATTAGCAGGTATGTACTTTTTGAATATTCTGGCACAAAAATGTTTTTCCCTCGCAAAAATAATATTGTTTATTACTTATGACAGCTAGTTAGCATACCGAGGTGTTGGTTTACTAAAGAATATATCTTTTACTGAGCTGAATTTACTTTAATTATCCAATCACGTGTACAGGAATGTTCTATTGTTTTTAATTCCTCTGCATGTAATTGAGAGTTTAAAATGAATGCAAAATCACTGGGAAAAAAAGTCTGCTCCTTTGGTAATTTTTCTCCTTATTATCTTAATCACAACTGCATATACTAACCCAAAGTTTAATGGTGCCTCTTTAACCACAGCCCCACTACTCAGTGCTTTCTACTCTTCTGTTTAGCTAAGCTAAGAGAAAAACTGATTTTCTATCATGGTCATTATGGATAAGTGTGGTATTTTAAGTGCATTGACCTAATGTTTCCAGTCTGGAATACATATCATTGTTTCAAGCTCCCTTTAAAGGGGAAGGGGATAGAAGAATTACTGCTGGGAGAAAATATTTATTTCTAACTCAATCACAGGCGAAGAGGAACATAGCTAAAGTGACAGGTGACAATGTCCATAGCCCGGTCCAGCGATAAGCCCTGGCACTTAAAAATAGACTCTATGATCTCATCAGCTCCTGCAAGCCAGTGAAGCCAACAGCTATGCCAGGGAAGACAAAAGTGGGGACTTAAAAAGGCTTGTAGAAAGGGCAGTGAAGAGCTGGGGAGATTTTCCTACTTTGGTTTGGCTCCAGCTCGGAGTGTACTTGTCTCCTGTCAGCTCTATATGGAACATTGTGATTCTAATGGTGCATGTGTCATGCCTGATTCACCGGTATCTTCCTACCACAGCACAGATAACCTGTATGCAGGTAATTCATGTCTCCTACTGTTAAAAAATGTTTTGAGCTACACAACAGAATCTGTTCTTTTGATCTGCTTATACTTTCTGTTTGTTTAGAGTGAAAGTTAGTAGAAAGAAATTAATCTTTATGAATAGGATAACATTTTTAGAGCAGTGAACGTTTGTAATTTGGCATGGTTTACTTTGTGCAATGAAGGCATGGGTGTTGAGTGATTGGCTTGCCAATGTGAAGAGCTTGGTAAGAGAAGCGCATTTAAAGTGGGTTGATCTGCTTCAGTTGATAGTAACACCTTTCTGGTTGTCATGATACTCACTTTACACAGATTAAAATCCTATTCTGTGTAGTGATCATTGTAAACTTTATAGATAGACTTTAAGCTTACTAAATGTTTTACATTCTTTTTTTATTTGTAGTAGTATGCAAAGCATTAGAAGAAATGTATAGTAGTATATTTTCTATCTTTATCTTGTG
>NW_017307176.1:224068-240008 GCF_000935625.1 Nanorana parkeri
TTGTATTATAACAAAACTGTAGTAGAAATTAGCATAATTAATATGTTATACCCCTGCTGGGTTCCAGGGCAGAGCCCATAACTTGTACGTATAGTAATTTTACACAGAAAGTTGACTGGAGTTCTTGCTATTGAATAATGTGTTGGTCCTAACCACATCAGTATGAAATTAGAATAATTATACATTTTACAGTGTATTTATATACATCCTAATAAAACTGTATGAGTGTTTTCCTGCAGAAACACAAACATTGCTTTGTCTGCAGAATTTATATTTATGTTTTGAATGAGGAAGACATTACAGTTGCAATACAATTCAAAACACGATGGTTAGGAGGCCCCAACCCGAGGGAGCTAACAATCTAACATCACAAAATTGTTTATTCTGCAGCACATATCACAAAATATAGGACAATTCAAGACACTTTAAAAGATACTCATTAAAAGATACTTTCAATCTGAAAGGGCAAATTTTATCCTTAGCTGAACAGCTTCAAAGGTTAGAATTTATGGTCCCTACACTTATCGTTATATGATAGAAATACAGCATGCCATTTCTACCTTTAGTAAAGGCACTTACATTGCCAACTCCCCAGGCAACATATGTACAATGGAAATCAAGTGTATTATTTCAGCAGCGGCGATATAATAAATGTAGTACGTTTTACAAATAATACACACCTGTGGTCATTTGAAATCCCAGCAAAGCCCAGAATAAAATAAAGAAAATGTTTTGCCTAACATTCCTTTGGTGTTTAAGTCAAATACTCATGTTTGGATATATTAGCAAAGTAACCCTTTAGGAGATCACTTACTGCAGCCAGTGTTTAGCAATACAATTTCATGGTAAATTTTGTGGTTCGTCATCTGAATATACTCACCCCTCGAGGATTAATGGGGAAGCGGTGAATGGTGTCTCTCCATCAATGCACGGTCCAGAGAAAGGCCTGAAACAGAGGGGAGGAAAGGGAAGAGAGAAGAAGGGCGAGAAAGACAGGACAAGACAGATAACATCACATAAACACAACAATAGTGTGTTGCAAATCCACGGAATGCCGGGGACGTTGAGTGGAGGGGTCGCGCGGACCTCTGTCCACTTAAGGTAACCGTAATGAGGAAGGCACAGTGGCATACCCACCCATACAAACCATATACAGGTAATATATCAATAGAACAACTCCTAGCTGGGATCTTGGTAAACTGTCATATAACGTGGGTTAACAATGTAGATCCTTCGCTCTAGGTTATAGGAATCCAAAGGGGGAAGGGGAGGGGGGTAACACGGTCCTTAATTGTGGGCATAGCCTCTACCAAATCAATATGCGTACTACAAGGGTATGCCAATGAAGGGGCCATGAGTAGCGGGCATAGTGGATAGGAAGCAGGACCCAGTGTGGGGTATGGTTACTATGAATGTGGGGCGTGAGGACGTTCAGGGGGTATGAATAAAGCTTCCAAACTCAGGCCTGAAATGAGGATCAAAAAATTCTGAATAGGATGTGGGTGGTAGACGTGAGGGGGTGAGATTAACTGTTCCAAGTAGTGAAGCGGATGGAGTTCTTTAATGTCGTTGAAGCAGCTCTTGAAGGGGATGTTAGCGGTGCCTGGAAATGGGGATATTGCTCCTGAATTGAGATAACAGAAGGAAATAGAACAGTTCTGGTCACGGTGTCTCACACAGGATCGGTCTCTAGAGATAGGGGATAAATCCCTCCAGGAGAGGATGAACAAAAGGCAACAGCCAGCCTAGGTAGGCCCGAAACTCAATCAACGCACCGTGGTTGGTTTAGATGTCATCTTGACTACAGGGCCTCGTGATTCCCCCGAATGGTTGTGGTCCGAGTCACTCCGGGATCTCTTAGAGGAGGCATTGGGGTTGTCCCGGGAACTTGAGGGTGTCAGGGGAGACTCCGATAGGCCTAGAGACGCCAGCTTAGCTTGGGTTTCCTCTAGGGTCACACAGGTATGTTGCCTACCCCCATGGGAGAAAAGCAGACGAAATGGGAATCCCCATTTGTATTGAATGTGGTGTTTGTTGAGGATGTCCAGACAGGGCCAAAGCGCTCTTCGCTTAGTAATAGTCGAGGGAGCTAAGTCCGCAAATAGTTGATATTCATGGCCCTGGAAGGATAGTGGAGCTTGTGCGGCCTTGGCCCTGGCTGCCACTGAAAGAGTTTCCTTGGTGCGGTAGAAATGGAGTTTAACGAGCACATCTCTCGGTGGACCATCCGGTCGTTTCAGGGGGAGTTCTGGGGCTAACTCCTGGAAGAGTGCCGTCGTGGTAGCATTTAGATCTGTGATCTGCTCAGGTAGGCCTCTTATGCGGAGATTAGAGCGGCGGGACCTGTTCTCCAGATCTTCTAATTTGGAGAGTAACTGTCAATTTTCTTCATGTAGAGAGCTCACCTCACCGGTGACTACGGAGAGATCCACTTTGATGTCATCACAGCGATCCTCAAGGGCCGCAGTGCGGTGGCCTATATCGCGGATCTCTTTCAGAAGCCTGTCAGTTATTTGTTTGGAGGTGGTGTGTAGGGCCTTCTGTAACATAGCTTCAAAGTGTTGTAATAGTGCTGATTGCGATCTATTTCTAGATCTCTCACCCTCTCTGCCTCCGTGATCTTCCTCCTCCATCTCACTGCTGGATTCTGAGGCAGCCGGGCGCGCTGGAGAGTGTGTTGCGGTCGCCATTTTGGATGCGATCCAGGCCGTTTCGGTAGCCGGCTTAATTTTGGCCTTCTGTGTGTTCCGGGGGCCCGAGGAAGACATCATCAATGTCGGGAGGATTCCGCTGTCTCGATGGGTATATGAGGAGTGTGGGGAAGCGCGAGGCTTCCGGCTTAATTAAGGTTTGTCCGGGCGGGCAGCGGAACTGTCTCAGAAGATGTCTGTCATGACGGCTGCGCACATGCGCTCCGGCAGCAATACAATTTCAATAGGTAAACACACATTAAAATTACAGGTGTACCTTTAAAAAAAAAAAAAAAATTCAGTTTGGGCCCCTTATCCTAGTATACTCAAGGACAGACCTCAGATTTAGAGCAATCCCCCTATATTGCCTTCAACAATAGTTTTAAAGGTACTCAATTTTTTTTATATTATTACCTTCCAGATTCGTTTGTAAATGCTTGGTGCCTAGAGTTAAAGGAGAACTATGGGGTTAGGGCTTTTCCCCATAGTTCTCCTTAGGGTAATGGGAGGACACAAACCCTACTCCTCCTGTCACCCTTAGCTCAGTATACCGCGAGCTGTACGCCGCAGTATACCGCAAGCTACGGCTCGCGGTATACTGAGACGCCACAGCTGAAGCGGATCCCGACAATTATGTCTGGATCCGCCCAGCTGCGTGAGTGACAGCTGGCTCTGCCTATCTAGAGGCAGAGCCAGCTGTACCCGCTCCCTCCCCCGTCCGTTCTGCCAGTCAACGCTGGAGGATTGGAGCAGGGAGGGGGGAATCCAGCCCCTCCCCTGTCACGGCAGAGAGCCGTGACAGGATCGAGAAGTGAGCGAACGCCGGTATGTGTTCGCTCACTTCCCGATCTACTGAGCCGACCTGTGAGTCTCATTGTCACAGGTCGGCTAGAACTATGAGGTGAGTGAAAAGCACTCACCTCATAGGTCTCCTTTAACCATAGCATTAAAGGGTGGTTAAGTGATGTATTAATCTGTGTATCAAAAGATTGTGCCTCCAGCGCTCACACACATATAGATGTCCAATCCATACTCATGTGTACATGCATGTGTTCATGTGCTGCTTTTATATTAAACAAGAATGTGTTAATGAAAGTTAGCAAAATGATGTGTGGTTGCCTGCCCATAGCAGTCCTTCTGCCCTAGGCCACGGTCTATGTTAACTATGCAAACATTTTGACCTGATTACAGGACAACAAAATATACATATCTTCCCAGGGCATAGTGGATCCCCATTTGAAATGAATATACTGAAGTTATTGTTGCTTTTACCATTCATAAACCTGTACAGTATTAATTTCATAATAGGAATAGCAACTAAGCCATTGTTTTCTCATGTTCATTTTCAGAACTTCACCGCAGTGAAAGCGCCCAGGAGAAAAATGTAAAGGAAGCTAGAACCAAATGCAGAACTATTGCATCCTTATTAACTGATGCTCCAAATCCCCACTCAAAGGGGGTTCTTATGTTTAAGAAGAGACGGCAAAGAGCAAAGAAATATACACTTGTGAGTTACGGAAGTGTAGACGAAGATTATATTGAAGACGAGGACGGTGTCCTTCCAACAAGTGAATCGGAATTTGATGAGGAAGGCTTCTCTGATGCACGCAGTTTAACAAATAATTCTGATTGGGACAGCACATATCTGGACATTGAAAAGCCAAAGATGGAACATGAACATCCAGAAGAAAAGGGTTTGAGTGAGGCATCTGGCAAAGGTGCTACATTGTTTGAACTGCAGAGGCAGAGATCGGAACAGGCTGCTGAAAATATTCCAGCACAAAATCAGACTATTCAAAAAACCCCCATTGCCCCTCCTCGGAAGTCAATGGTCAATGGGAATGCCAACCATCAGGTTAATTTAGAAAGAAATCAGCAGGCTCAGGGCTCAGAAAACATCAAGGTGGCAAGTGCACAGATATCACTAGCACCTGCTCACACTCTGGTTCCACAAGCTGGTAATATCCAGTCACCAGTCTCTGGATTGCCGATCTTCAATAGGTCTGCACGACCATTTACTCCAGGTCAAGTTGGACAACGGTCTGTAGCCTCATCAGTCATGTTCAACCCTATGCCGCAAAAAAAACCTGAAAGTGCACTAGTCCAAAATATTGCTCCACCGCCATTCACACCATTTACACCAGATGTATCTATAAGTGCTCAAAAAACTACACCAGTTAGCTCAGTTGCATCTCTTTATATTCCAGCAGCAGGGACTCCACGGACTACTACTGCTTCAATATATCTGTCATCTCCTTCACGTCCATCAGGACCTCCAGTGATTACTTCCCAAGCAAATGTTACAGCTAACGCTCCGGCAACCCCTGTGAGACCTACAGCATCACAGTATATTAGTCCTGCAAGTCACACATCCTCTTACTTGTCACCAGCAGTCCAATCACCAGTATCTGCAACTTCAAGAGAGCAGAAAATATCTGTGCCTGCTGGGCGCACTGGGATCTTAAATGAAGCCCGAAAAAGAGGGGGTAAGAAACAGATGTTTGTTAAAAAAGAGGAGAAGAAATACCAACCTAACCCAGAACTTTTGAATATGGTTCAGAACCTTGATGATAAACCCAAACATGAGCAACATGCTACAGGATTTGAGTCTGGCCCAGAAGAGGATTTTCTGAGCTTAGGAGCAGAAGCTTGCAATTTTATGCAGCCTTCAGCACGTAAAAATAAAGTTCCTCCACCTGTGGCTCCAAAACCCATTTTAAAAACATCTGTAGATGAATTTGTGAATGGATGTCAAGATTTACCCCAATTGAAAGGTAAAGGCGCAGAGTTATTTGCAAAACGGCAAAGCCGTATGGATAAATTCGTGGTAGACTCAGAAAACAGATCTCAATCTAGACCTAATTCAAGGCCAAGAACACCTTCACCAACTCCATCTCTCCCCTCCTCTTGGAAATATTCATCAAATATTCGTGCTCCCCCTCCAATTGCATACAATCCTTTGATGTCTCCATTTTATCCATTAGCAGCCTCCAAACCGCAAGGAGGCAAGGTGGAGAGCAAAGTGAAAAAAGGTGCTAGTGGTAAGCCAAGAATGCAAGCTATTGATTTTATGCGTCATCAGCCTTATCAGCTCAATCCAGCAATGTTCTGTTCTGCTAATTCTTCTAGCCAGAATGCCCAAAAACCGGATCTCTCTGTGAGTCCAGGCAGACAAGTTCCTGTGAAAACTAGAGCTCATGAGATTAAGCGCTTCTCAACTCCAACCCCAATGTCATCATCTGTAAACATGACTCCAACCGTGCTTATGCCCCGATCTGCAACTACACTTGCAGAACCAGTTTGGAGAACTGATTTGACAAGCCAGTATACACCTGCCAATATTTCTGGCCCTGCACCTTATCATCCTCCTGTCCTGGAATCTCCACGAGAGTATAATCGTGCCGCTCCACTTCTAAGTCCTACAAGTTCTGTCCCCTCCCCCAGAGCACCAGTTTCTAGAATCCAGGTACCAAAACCCAGGTTCTCTGCAGCCAAAACAGGAATGCAGCCTAATGTGTGGAGGCCAGCCCGAGTGCACTTCTAATTTGCAAATCATCATCTCTGATGTTCTTTGTCCTTTAGTAAAAATGTTGTTGAAAGTTCTGTTTGCTTAGCTGTTTTATAACATGCATAGGCAGAATAACGCCTTTGCCATCCTTGCATTCTTTTGAAACACCAATGCACACTGTACACCAATGTAAAAAAAAAAACAAGATAAAATATACAGTACATGGATGGCCTGGAGTACCTGTTGATAGACTATGGATGGAAAAATGAAGATGAACTGTAACCTGAAGTAAAAAATATAAAGGCAAATCAGAAATGAGTCCATTTTGAAATGTACAGAACGTAACAGGAATGTAATGGAAAACTGTTTAAAGAATGAGCATGCACTGAAAAGGGTTATAAAAAATGTTGACATTATGTCTACTGTAGAAGATTGGTGCAGCTTCAACACATAAGGGGCATAATTAAGGAATATGTTTTCTGTCATACCACCATGCAAACTTACAGTAGATGACGTGTGATCGGTGACCACAATGGATTTTTAACACGCGTGCACAAATAACTTATGTGAATACGGCATGCATGAAAATTCTGCATCTGTTCCCACGTTACAATATTGGACCAGTTTAGTGCTCATCAACTAAACTGAATTATCAAGTAACCATATTGTTGAGGTGGTGCATTCTTTTTTTCAGTTCCTTATGAATCATCGCTGGACAGAGAACTGCATGTTACCCTGCTTGAACTTGGCGTGCATGTCTAATTAACACATTTTGCTGCATCACAATATTTTGTGCTTCATTCATAAAATATATACGATGTATTTGTGTACAGTTTATTGTGTTATTTAAGGAGAGCAAATGTCTAGTTTATACATGTCCTGGGGCTTTTTTTTTGAATGACTTAGAGCAAGATTATTTTTTGCAAGTATGGTAATAAAAGATCAGCTTTTAATATCTATTGTAGTCACACTAACGAACGCTGCTTGGCTGCTGTAGGTTTCAGCAGAACTACATTTAGTAAGTTGGTGCTGTCCACCTTTTTCTTTAATGCCCATAATACTAGAGTTATAAGGATATAAGTATTAAACAGGCATTAATGAATTGAGTGAGTATTGCTCAGCCCCTAGTTCTTAACCCTTATGCCAGTCCTGAAAAAGTGAATTATTTATTTAGTTTTTTTCTAATTTAACCTAATTATTGTTACATAGCACTGAAAATATGTATTCTTTAGGGATGAAGCTAACTGCCATGGTTTCCTGGTGGATACCTAGGATTTGAAAAGTTTGCAAAGCACAAAACTTTTCAGGTTTGCAGCCAGAAATCAGGAGCAACCTATAATACAGAGCATAGTCTTTGGCCCCCCTAGACTATAGACATAGACTTCAATGGGATTCACACAACTATAGGCAAGATTCTCAAAACTGTTCATAAACCCAAAACCAGGCAGATTTACTCATATAGCTTGAATAATTCCTATTTTTTATAAAGTAATTACAGCCGAATTCCAGGCAGATGTAAAATAAACCACAAGTCAGTGCTGTTTTGTATTCAATTGTACATCCTCTTATGTATTATTTTTTTTATTTTTGCTGTGTACCTTTCTGCCTCTTGCAGTCCCTGAACAGCAAAGCTCAGACTAGGGGAGGGAGAAACAGCATAAGGAGTGAATCAGCTGTACTGTAGTGTAAGGAGTATGCTGAGTGAAAGAGAGATTAGCTCATTAGTCTGCTGCTTCTCCTTTCACTGTCCAGTCACAGAGTCACAGGCTGGGAGATGGACAAAACCTATAAGTGTTACTGAACTGCAGCAGAGAAAATTCAGGACTCCTGCCCTGGTAAACAGTATGGTGTGGTGTGGCAGGTAAAATAGACACCTTACATGTCTTTTTTCCTACGTATTTTCTTTGTTAGCCTGGATTTCAGCTTTAAAAAATTGTTTTTTTTATGGCTGAGAGTAAATTTGGTCTAAAATGTGAGTTGCTGTGAACTGATCTGTTACTAAAAAATAATGTGACTACAATGGGCTCTCCTAGTCATTCAATTGCTATGGGTAATATTACCACTGTAAATCATAATTAAAGCATACAATATTTTCCAGTTGCATGTGATCATTCCTGGCTTAACACTGCTTGCAAGTTGCACATATTGCAAGATGACTTTGGCACAGGGAGTTTTATTTTTGATTACCGCACGCTTTAATTGATCATATGCTGTTTTGACATCCTCTCAGCTGTTTTATACATTTAAAAGACATATGTAAGCTGTCATTGCTGACCTTTACTTCCTAAAATGCCTGGCTGATATGCTACACGGTTGGCTAATTTGCATACAAGCATCCATCCCAGCTTTAAAAACTAATTCAAAATTGCTACTAGTTTATATACCGTATATACTCGAGTATAAGCCGAGTTTTTCAGCCCATTTTTTGTGCTGAAAAATGCCCCCCTCAAGCCTAGGGTGGGAAATATTTTTTTCCCAGTTTTTTGTGGTAAAATTAGGTACCTCGGCTTATATTCGGGACGGCTTATACTCAAGTATATACGGTATACAGAGCTTAATAGCTGTGCCATTGGAAACTATACAAGCATTATTTTTTTTAGACCAAACTTCTAAACTTTTAGCTGAATTAAAATGGAGGTTCTGCGTTTGGATATTGTAATTTCTGTTTAATTGTCTCATGTAGTTAAAAGAAGGTTTTGCTTTGCACCACAAGGAATATACTAAAGATATGTAGAAAGGGTCTGCATTGCCCCCTAGTAGCTGGGCTCTTGCTTCCCTGAGTTACACACTTAAAGGAGGAAGTCTTCATTCAGGCATTTCATACGTGAGGATCTGATCATGTCACTCTGTAATTGGTGGTATTCCATAAAACATCTGAAATAGTTTTATCCCCTCTCTAACCTTCTACAGTAATATACTGGAATGGTATTCATAATCAGGACAGTTTGACCAATTAACAAAGGTTTGGAGGGATTGCTCTGAATAAGAATAAACAATACCAATAGATATACATGCTGTGAAAGTAATAGTGATGTTAAGGGACATCATTTGGAAGCTGATGATGTCCATCCGATCATTCAAGTCTTCGGACCACTAGAGAAGCTGTTTGATACTTTGGAACTCAGAACTGGAAGAAGTTTTTGACTATCGAGCCATGTTAAACGAAGAATTTGTTTGGGAAGAAATGTAGGAAATGAACAGTGAACTTGGAGCTGCTTTTTTGGTTTCCACTCCTTTTTTTATTAACATCAATTTCTAACACCTTGGATTTCCAGAAATGGAGGTTGTTTCAATCCGAATGAGACCTCTTAGTTCTTAGATTGCTTTTCATACCCAAAAATGTTTCTGGAAGCCGAAATCGAAGCTAAACTGGAGAAATAGAAGGTTATTAAGAGATGCATTACTTGCTGCCTACTGCTACTAGAGATAGATTTATAAATTAATCAATAAACGTTTGTCCAAAGGAAAGCAGTTTGTTTATTTTTGAAAATATATGAACTGATCCTGGATTTTCTGGGGAACTTGTACTAACAAAAAGGTTTAAACAACAGGAACAAATACACACTTTAGAAATCATTGCCTATGTCCCATGGAGACAAATTGGGGCCATCCATTGTGCAGCTGTAGCGGGAAACAGCTTTTGGGAAACCAGCAATGGACTCCGGACACAGACTTCAGGAATACAAATCTTCTTTATTCTCTGCAGAGGACTCAGGTGACTACCGTCTCCAATTCCTGAGTGGCCCTTTAAGGGCGGTCACTACATATATATAACAACAATTACGTCACATTACATATTTCTAATACACATATTTCCTTTACAGCTCTAAGCCAATCAGCAAGCAGCATTTGCAATTTTACCATTTATGGTTTATGTATCCTGTCACAACCTTTTTGTCATAAACTCATGATCGATTACTAAAAGTCTTGCGAGAAGGGGGAGGGGGTCAGTCACAAGTTTCTGCCATCACCATTTTTAGTTGCAAAAGTAAACTCTAGGACAAAAGTCAGACGGCCTTTTACATACTGCTGCTCTCTTTTGCATGTGTGGTTAAAATACAAGAAGGAGCGAGGGGGTCAGAGGCCTCATTATATGTAGATACAAAAAACATGAATTATTTAAATATATTTAGCCATATTATCTGCTGCCACACAGCTACAGCCTCACGAGACACCCCCATTAACCTCTATGGAACATAACTGTACAGGCACAGGCAGCTGTATAGGGTATTGTTGGAAAGGAAGTAAACAAAACCATTATTTGTTTTAATTTTGCTGCCACCAAGAAGACCAGCTTCCCAATCCACTATGGCAGAATCAACTTAAAGTTCCTGAACCTTGTCTGGTCATATCACCCAAAATATGAAAAACAGAAAAACTGGTCCACGGTGCTTAATCTGAGGTATTTAAAACAGATAGACACTCAGTATGAAATGCGCTTGGGCTTCCTTAAGCAGCAAGCACCGTAGAATTAAACAAAGCCATGGCCTAAGGAAGGTATGCCTGCATCTGCAGTCAGCATTAGGTAATATATCCAGGTTCTGAAGGTCAAATGTCAGTAAAAAAGGCACTTTAAAAGAAAGTACACTTATTCTTTATATGTTGCCATAAGACCAAAAATCATGTTTGCATAATTTAAAGCTGTTCCCTCATGCAGCCAGTGGTTCCTTTTAGTTTAGGTTCAACAGGAAATGCTGTCCACTAACTGTTCTTTCTTCACCATTTCCTGTTGAGAAGACCAGTAACCAGAACTGACTAGCTGTGTGCTAGGTCTCCTAAACAACCCATAGCTCTGCAGGGTGTGCCTACATCCAGAAGGGTGCCCTGCACACTCCTCCCCCTTGTGGTGCTAGATGCCATCCCTAGGGGCATACACTTCATATAAAAAACCATATGCTTGTTTTTTAACCCAAAGTGAATAACCTTGCATTTATCAACATTAAACCTCAATCAGCAAGCAGCATTTGCAATTTTACCATTTATGGTTTATGTATCCTGTCACAACCTTTTTGTCATAAACTCATGATCGATTGCTAATAGTCTTGCGAGAAGGGGGAGGGGGTCAGTCACAAGTTTCTGCCATCAGCATTTTTAGTTGCAAAAGTAAACTCTAGGACAAAAGTCAGACGGCCTTTTACATACTGCTGCTCTCTTTTGCATGTGTGGTTAAAATACAAGAAGGAGCGAGGGGGTCAGAGGCCTCATTATATGTAGATACAAAAAACATGAATTATTTAAATATATTTAGCCATATTATCTGCTGCCACACAGCTACAGCCTCACGAGACACCCCCATTAACCTCTATGGAACATAACTGTACAGGCACAGGCAGCTGTATAGGGTATTGTTGGAAAGGAAGTAAACAAAACCATTATTTGTTTTAATTTTGCTGCCACCAAGAAGACCAGCTTCCCAATCCACTATGGCAGAATCAACTTAAAGTTCCTGAACCTTGTCTGGTCATATCACCCAAAATATGAAAAACAGAAAAACTGGTCCACGGTGCTTAATCTGAGGTATTTAAAACAGATAGACACTCAGTATGAAATGCGCTTGGGCTTCCTTAAGCAGCAAGCACCGTAGAATTAAACAAAGCCATGGCCTAAGGAAGGTATGCCTGCATCTGCAGTCAGCATTAGGTAATATATCCAGGTTCTGAAGGTCAAATGTCAGTAAAAAAGGCACTTTAAAAGAAAGTACACTTATTCTTTATATGTTGCCATAAGACCAAAAATCATGTTTGCATAATTTAAAGCTGTTCCCTCATGCAGCCAGTGGTTCCTTTTAGTTTAGGTTCAACAGGAAATGCTGTCCACTAACTGTTCTTTCTTCACCATTTCCTGTTGAGAAGACCAGTAACCAGAACTGACTAGCTGTGTGCTAGGTCTCCTAAACAACCCATAGCTCTGCAGGGTGTGCCTACATCCAGAAGGGTGCCCTGCACACTCCTCCCCCTTGTGGTGCTAGATGCCGAAGAGCAGGGCTGAACTTCAGAGAGATATTTTTATGGACATAGAGGTAAGGAAAACTGCAGAGGAGTGGGACACCTTTAATGCCTAAAATGTTGTATCTCCTTCTGTTTTTATAAAGTTGTCTCTCCACACTGCAACCAAACAATGGCAGCTCAGAACCAACAATGTGCAGCACACCCTGGGCCTCGTGTATACTTTTGTTGCTATTTAAGTGTATGTATAACAAAACATTTTTAGTTTTGAATATGGAGATTCTCTTTCTCTATTTTTTTACTGACCATTATCACCGAGACAGAAACGGATAGGTAATCCAACATTTTTCAGCTGTCAGAAGAGGTAATTTTTCCAAAGGGGACCTTTGTTGTTGTGTTCTGGTCACAACTGTCCAAAAGGGGAAATCTCCTCACTATGTAGAGATTTCCTATTATTTGCTGTTGCATCGTTGGTACTGAAACTGATCAGAAATCTCAAGAATAAGCTACAGGTTGTTACTCTCCCCTACTCTATCCAAAACTAAAATAAACATTTTGGCTACACAAACACTTAAAAGGACTGGAAATTACTTCTCATCCACCAATCAGCATCAGAACTGCATTGAAGTTTTAAATCTGATTGGTACCGGTTGAGGAATAACTCCAATTCTTAGTAAGAACATGATCTATAAGACCTATAATGTTTTTTGAGAATGAGTTAAGGAAGTTTCCGAACAATGTTTCAGTATGGTGAGGTGGCTTTTACACAGCATAAGGAATACGTAAGGGTACCAGTTTCTGAGCAACTAAAGTGCTACATTGGCACCCATGTTTTCTTGTTGTTAGTACCAAGGATGACTATGATAACAAGCTATCATGTTGTTAACTAGCATTTTAGCAGACAAGCTAATGTGAACGGGTCCACTGATTATCTCCTAGCCCTCATTTTTCAACATTAACAGTGAAGTGTCATAATCTAAATTGAAGTCAAAGTCACAACAAGACTACTAAAAAGGAGAGGTGCACACATCCATATCAATAAAAATATTGTATGTAGCTTAACCCCTTCATGACTGAGGCCTTTTTTTCATTTTTTGCACCCATGTTATATTCCACATTTTAGGCCTGAAAATTACTTAAAACCCCCAAACATTATATATTTTCTGAATGCCAAGACCCTATAGAATAAAATGGTGGTAGTTGCAAATTTTTATGTTGCGCAATATTAGCGCAACTCCTTATTAAACCCCAAAATTTAGTGACAAATTTAATTAAATGCCCCAAAACACAACGAAATAAGAACTTCAGGCAAACAGCTAAATGCACAGCTGAAATACATACATAGGCTTACCTGCCAAACGATCTGTATTTCTGTCCATCATACCTTGACCTCCCTTTACAGTTAAAGGACAACTCCGGGCAGAATAAAAATGAACCTTTCCAGTGGGGCTATCCCCGCACTGCAAGGGTTAAGTGCTCATTTTGGTCTAGGGTGTTAACTAAAAAAAGATATACTCACCCAATCCTCTGTCCTGTTAGACCAGTCCTTACAGCCACTTGACTCCAATGGTTTAAGGACCTGTGATGTCATCATGTCCATTCACTTGCATCGACATTCCACTGCCGGGGCGAAGGTGGAGAGAGCTGAGTGGTCACCACGGCGGGTTTGGTGAGTGTATATTTTTTATTTTACTCCCTTGGCCAAAACAAGCACTTAACCCTTGCGGGGTGGGGGTAGACCCACTGCAAGGGTTAATTTTTATTCTGCCTGGAGTTTTTCTTTCAGCAATAAAGCTTGGTTACCTTACTGGCCCCAGCCTGTGATTGGACAATGAAGGAGTGATCTTTCTGTTTTCTATGTCAGCAGATATGAATGCAGGACATCTTATTGGCTCAGCATGCTGCCCCTACCTCTCTTCTGAATGCTGTGATTCAGGGGATTGCAAAAGCCTGAATTTAGGTATTTATATTAGCTGCAATTAAAATACATTTCATTATTTTTATAAATACATTAATTTGTGTTTTATAATATCTGCCTGGTGTTCATAGTTACATATATAGTTACATAGTAGGTGACGTTGAATAGACACAGGTCCATCAGGTTCAACCTATATTGTGTTTATGTGTGTGTGTGATTCTCTGAATTTCAATAACCCTGTATGTTTTGTGAACTGAGAAACTGATCCAAGTGTTTTTTGAAGCAGTTTATGTTTCCCTCTGATACAGCCACTGACGGAACTACCAGGGTTGCAGCGGTCGCAATTGCGACCAAGCCCTGGCGTTCACCGGAGAATGAGCTGGTCTTGCCTCTTAGGGGCGGAGCTTAGAGGGCCGTCTCCTGTTGGCTCCACCCCCTGGCCGCCGAGATGAGGAAGAGGGCCATGTGCCTGCAGGAGTGCAGGAGAGGGAAGGTAAGTCTGGAGTGGGAGGGGGCGCGGGAAGAGAGAGAGAGTGTGTGTGTTGCAGGGACTTGTAGTCCCGCATAGCTGGTGGTAATCTGCATTGCTGTATGATTGATTTAGATGATTATACAGCAACGCAGAATAGCACCAACTATGTAGGACTACAAGTCCCAGCAATGCATTATAGTGGGGGGGGGGGGGCTGCAGGCATACAGTGTTAATACTGGGCATTTTCCCAAGTACTCATACTCGTGAAAATGCCCCGATACTAAACGCAGATACCGGTGTTCTGTCGAGAACGCCGACATAGTCGAATTTGCCAACCTCAGCAACTGTGCTTGCGCACAGACCAGTATTATTGAGGAAACCGGGATTTATTTACAAAGTATTTTGTTTAAATCGTTAATTGTGACCGTTAATAATATTCCGTCCATCACTTACTGCCATGGACGGCATATTATTAACGGTCACAATTACAAACGAATACTTTGTAAATAAATGCCGGTTTCCTCGTTAATCCCGTCTGTACATAAACACTGATACTGGGTCGGCATTCTCGACAGAACACCGGCACTAAAATTTTCAACAAGCGGCTGCCTGAGGTCCTGCGCTTGCTGGGGATCTCGGCAGCCTTCCTGTTAACCATGTGGTGCCGTGGGGGGGGGCCTTCATGGTTTCTTGCACCGGGACCCTGAAGGTTCTAGTTACACCTCTGGATACAGCTATTTGTAGAAATTAACTCCACATCTTTACCGCTCTGAAAGTAAAATACCCCTTACGCAGTATATGATTAGACATTATGGGGGTTATTCACTAAAGGGTGAAGAGTTTGGAGAAGGCAGGAGAAGTGAACAATCTAGGCCAAAAAAGCTGATTTAGAAATATTCTCCAATTTAGCTCATTTTCCAGTTCAGCTATGTTGTCCTAGATTGTTCACTTCTCCTGCCTTCTCCAAACTCTTCACCCTTTCGTGAATAACACTGTATATCTCCTCCCCTCCAACTTCTTGTTGTGGCCGTGCTTCCTCCTCACGATACTTAGTTTAAGTAGTGCATTCCCAATACTGCAGTCCCCACTAATGAGTTTGTAAACTGCGATCATGTCACCTCTTAAGCGCCTCTTCTCTAAGGAGAACAATCCTAATTTTTGTAGGTGTTCTTGATAACTCAGATTCTCCATCCCTCTTATTAATTTGGTTGCCCTTCTGTGAAACTTTTCTAGCTCACGGACATTTCTCATGTGGATCAGTGACCAGAGTTGCACCCAGTGGCGGAACTACTGCCGGTGCTACTGCACCAGGGCCTGAGCCTACAGGGGGGGGGGGGGCAGTATCCATTCAAACACAGCCCCGGGGCAGAGATGGGGGCCCCGTTGGTGTCCGGCCGCCGGTTACCA
>NW_017307176.1:240049-255887 GCF_000935625.1 Nanorana parkeri
TGGTTGCACCGCATACTCAAGATGGGGCCGTACCAGTGTTTATAAAGGGGCAAAATTATATTTCTAACCTGTGAATAAATCCCTTTTTTCATGCAAGATAATATACTACCAGCTTTATTAGCTGCAGTTTGGCACTGCATGCTATTACTGAGTCTGTGGTCTATCAGGACTCCAAGATCATTCTCCATCTCCGTTTTCCCCAGTGAAAAGCCGCCTAAGGTGTATTCAGCATGCATGTTCTTAGCTTCCAAGTGCATGACCTTACATTTATCTAGATTAAAGTTCATCTGTCATATAGCTGCCCACTCTCCAATTCAATCGAGGTCTTGCTGCAGGGATTCCATGTCATGTAGTGATCTTATTTCCTTGTACAACTTTGTATCGTCAGCAAACACTGACAGAGAGCTATTTATTCCAACCTCAATGTAATTTATGAACAAGATAAACAGAATTGGCCGCAAAACTGAATGTGCCATTTATCCCTACCCTCTAGATCAGCGGTTCTCAACCTGTGGGTCGCGACCCAGTTGGGGGTTGAATGACGATCCGCCAGGGGTCGCCTAGCAACCTAGAAACTTTCTCCCGGAAAGGTTTACTCTGCGCAGTTGTTTTTTTTCTGACATCGCGGCCCTCTGCTGCTGGCAATCAGCAGAGGGGGACCTGAAGTTCTCCATCAGGTCCCCTTCTAGTGATTGACAGCAGCAGAGGGCGGGTGCAATAGCTAGTTTGCTATTGGCTATTGCAAAGTGAAATAGCCAATAGGAATCTAGCTATGCATTCCTATGCTGTTTTTTTTGTTCTGACGGCGTACAGCGTATACATAGCACAGCTGGCCCCGCCCACCCCAGGAGCTGGTCACATGACTGTGACACACCGCAAGGTCCTCCAGCATAATAGAGTGTGGTGGGAGGAGTAGAGACTGGAGAAGGGGAAGTATATCTTATCCAGGCCCGGCGCTACCGCAAGGCAAGTCAGGCGGCCGCCTGAGGGCGCTGCAGGGTGAGGGCGTAAAAAATCAGTACTGCGGAGTATGTACCTCATATGTTGTATAGCCACACACTTTAAATACAATTCTTCTAGTTACAGCTTCAGAGCCCGATCCTGTCTTTGCCTATAGCAGTGGTTCTCAAGCTGTGGGTCGCTGTGTGATTTCTGCTGTGCTAGGCGAGAGTCCTCCTCAGCCCTCTCCTAGCGCAGCAGTGTCAGTTCTCCCGCCACGCCGCCAGATGCCGCAGCCGCGTCATCCCTAAATTTTACAGTTGGGGGTCACCACAACTTGACAAATGTTACCAAGGGGTCCCGGCCCTAGAAAGGTTGAGAACCACTGCTCTAGATGCAGTCCTGCAACCAGTTTTCTACCCATGTACATATTGGTTCTTTAATGCCCATCGACCCTAGTTTGTATACTAACTGTTTGTGGGGTACTGTGTCAAACGCCTTTGCAAAGTCTAAAAAGACTAAATCAACTAGGATTACCCTGCCCACCTTACAACTTACTTAGTTACATAGTTACATAGTTCCTCATATAATGTTAACAGATTTGTCTGGCAAGAATGGCCTTTCATAAATCCGTGTGGGTTCGTGCTTATGATACTATTCACACATGTAAACTTTTCAATATAGTCCCTATATCTATCGCTATACTGAATTATTTTCAATTACTTATACTGAAAATCCTTTATGCATTTCTTCTTGCTGGATAATGTTTGGCATACAGTATACATTCAGTTCTTTAACAAAACTTAAGCAAAATACTTCTAAAAATGAGAATGTACAGTCAAGACCCCCGACAACCTGCTAAACTACAACTAAACAAGTTTGCTGCGTTATCTCACTCTATTAATATCAGCAGAATTCCATAAATGAATTACAGCAATATTGCAGCTATAACTGCTTGTCTGAGTCAGAGAGGGCAAGCACAAATTAAATGAAGCACTTTTAGAATCTTCCTTGGAAGATCTGTTGAACATAATTTTGAATTAGTGTCATCGCTAAATTCTGGGGAATTGAGTGATTGTTCATTTAATAAATGTAATCAGTGATAAGCAATGGGCAAGCTACAGACTCTGTACTTTCATCTAGTAGTCTGCTGTAGACCAAACTGGACACGTGAAAGAGCAGCAACCAACTGATCTAAGAAAGAAAGAAAGAAAGAAATGGGTGTATGGATAAATACACAAAATGATAAAAAGGAATAGAAAAGACATCAAGCTGACCAGGGGCGTAACTAGAAATCACAGGGCCCCATAGCAAAATTTTGTATGGGGCCCTGTGATTTCTAGTTATGCCCCTTGCAGAGCCCACCTGATATCCCAAACAGCACACATGAGAGTGGCTCTGCAGGGTCTCAGGTGGGCTGCAGACCTCTTACCTGTTTTCTTATACAAATTAGTTAAAAAACTTTTATTTCTAATAAAACTATTGGATGTAGTTCGGAAAATTATGTAGTTCTTCTTTAACCTAGCCAATATCTGTTATGTCTAGGCACCTAAAGACCATATCAGGAATTTTAGATAGACCTGACACCCTGGATCAATAATTCCATGAGGTTACTAATGCGTGAAGTGTCTGTGCATTGCAATCCTGGATGGATCTATCAAAGGGTCTGTCCATACAATATATATTTCATTTCATTGACCATGGCAACCAATCAGCTTCTCTTTTTAATTTTCAAAGCTTAACTAAACTAACTGAAGAGATAAGCTCATTAGTTGCCATAAGAAAACTGTCTGCTCTAGTTTTTATGAATTCTCCCAATTAAAACAAAAAAATTATTCAATGGATGCATTATATAAATGTAATCCAACCTCCAGTCTATGTTACATAGTTACATAGTATTTGAGGTTGAATAAAGACATTAGTCCATCAATAAATAAATAAATAAATAAATAAATATGTTGGTCATACAAAGCAATTCTCAATACTTTAGGAATATTTTCTATTAGTGGTACTGTACTGTAATGGTAATGTGTGTATACACTTTGTAATTTGTATCCATCTTTGACATTTTATGTAAGTAAAGATGGATGTGATTCTGGCGAGATGCCAGCTACATTATACAGATGTAGCACCCCTATACCCATGGGCAGATGAGGAAGACTCCCAAGTGGCTCAGTGGGCTAACTTTTCCACTCTCTGGGCAGAATCCTTTACTTAGAAAGATAAAAGGAACTTGAGTGCCAGTCACATTTTCATTTTGATGTGTAAACTTGAGGGGAAAGGGTTAGGGCACGGGATACCCAAAAACAGGCAAAAAAAAAACTGCTCCAGACTTTTCTTCTAGTAAAGTAGATAGTTGATCCTTTAGGAGCGGCCAAAAAGAACTCAGACCTTATACAAGGAATTATACTGTAGCTACCTTATTGGATGAGCAGCCAGAACTTCTCTCAATGTCCATCAGAAACAGCTTATACCCAGCTCTTCAGGACACTCTTCAATGTAGAAGCTTCTTCTTAGAATACAGAGAGAGTTAGCCATGGGGCCCCAACGTTTTGCTAGCTGTTCAGCTGTCAGCTGTTCCAGGGCAGATCAGCATCACAGATCGTATGTGCAGGAGCCATCTACCCTAGAACAGCTGATCGGTCCTGAAATGTCACTTGTATCCGACTTTGTGAGTACGGTGGAATGTGAGATCACACTCACAAAGTCGGATAGAAGTGACATTTAAGGACCGATCAGCTGTTCCAGGGTAGATCGGTTCTCCTGCACATACGATCTGTGATGCTGATCTGCCCTGGCTGACAAAGCATTGGAATGTTTGACCTAATGGGTGGTCACACATTCCACCGCCAAAAAACTGGGCAGGATTACATTAAAATGTGTGACCACGTGACCGGTCACATACATTCTAACGTAGTCACAAACTTTGATAGAACACCAGGCCTATTTTCAGTGGTGGGCCTGGAGCTGTTGTTTCAAACGCCCCTGTGTTAATCCGGCCCTGGTTACACCCCTGGCTGCAGCTACAGTGTCTTACAGGGTCCTGTACAGCTGCTTTGTTGAGTGACTTCCCCTCTGCTGGGAAAACACAGCACAGCAGTAATTCAGCGAATGCCTAGTGTTTTTATCAGTGAATACTACATGTTCTCTGATTGGATGAGTGGCGGTGACATTGGGGCACCACCCCTCATCCACTTAGAATATACGTATTATTCATTGATAAAAATACTAGGCATTTGCTGAATGACCGCTGTGCTGAAAGAGCATCCCGTTTTGTTTTCCCAGCAGAAGGGAAGTCCCTCAGCACATTGACTGTACAGGATCCTGATGATCGCTGTAAAGACCCGTAGCTGCAATAACTACAGTGTTTTACAAGATCCCTGTGGCCCTGCCACGGATAATTTATGTATGCTTACATTGTGAGAGGCCAACCAATGTTAGTATATATAAATCATTATAGCTGGAGTTCAGCTTTAAAAGAGAACTATGGGGTAAGTGTTTTCCCCCATAGTTCTCTTAAGGGTCACAGGGGGACATAAACTAGCGTCCTCCCTTGACCCAAAGCTCAGTATATCGCGAGCTACGATATACTGTACAGTAAGTTATACTGAGACCGCCGCAGCCTTACTGTCAAGATCCACCAAGCTGCGTGATTGACAGCTGGCTCTGCCTATGTAGAGGCAGAGCAAGCTGTACCCCCCTCAGTGCTGGAGGATTGGAGCGGGGAGGGGGGGGAATCCCTGCAGGGAGCCATGACTGACAGTCACAACTCTCTGCAGGGGGTGCACTCACTTCTCGGATCTATTGAGACGACGTGTGACAGTTTCATTGTCACACGTCAGCTTAACCTATGAGGATGAGTAATTTTCACTCACCTCATAGTTCTCCTTTAAGGTTCAAAGTGTTGTGCTCATCACAGTTGTAGAGTGGTTTCTTTTGTCAAGCTGAGCCACTTGTTCTCCGCAACAAGGCACTTCTATCCACAGAACTATTGCTCACTGGATGTTTTCTGAGTAAACGTTGGGTGCAAATCCCAGAAAATCTGCAAAGCAACAATTAGGTCATGGTTAAACTCACTGAGATCACATTTTTACCCAATTCTGATGTACAGGTGTTTAAATAATTGCTCACTAACAATACACACACATATACTATGTTAAACAATCACTGCATTCCCATTCCTGCAACTACTGGGATCAAACTAAAAACATAAATACTGATATGTAAATATATAATCTAGGAAAATGTATTAATATACCACAATAACCTAAATAGATATATAAAAAAAACAAAAACCTCACAAAAACAAAAACACAAGAAAGCTACAAATTGCACATATTAAAACATCATTGCCATGCGAGTCCCAATAAATATTTATAAATAGGTTCCATCCCATCCTATTGCTCAGGACCTGGTATCAAAAAATGTAATGGGCAGCGTGTTGCAGCAGTGAATTTCATATCATTGGATGGTAGAGAACCTTTTTCCATGTATGTCCGGTCAAGAAATCAGAGCATTTCATGTTAAATGGGTGAGTCACTCACATTGGTCCGCATGATGGAGACATAGTAATCAGACTGTTCGTGTATCCATGTGTCACTGTTTTGATGAACATATTGACTGCGCGTCCTGAGGTGCCTTAAAGGATAAGTTCACCTTTTGCAAAAATTAAAGAAATGCATAATTCATTATATAATTATATATATACAGTTGGGCAAAAAAGTATTTAGTCAGCCACCAATTGTGCAAGTCCTCCCACTGATATTTTTGAACATGTGATGACTCTATTTCTGTTGATGTTCTATTTCTGTGTGTACACAGTTAAAATTCACACTGTCCATATTCTTTCTAGTATGATCCTTACTCGCAGGCCTTCTGGCTAAAAGTGAATGTGTGTTACAGTAAATGTTATTTGAAGCTTAATAATTCCACAACCATAGATCTAAGCTGTCCAAAATAACTGTCTTCTCCTTACTTCCATATAGTTCTTTATTTTTAATAGCTGTTGACAGACTTTGACGCAACGCACTAAAGGGAGATGTGACTGGTGAAGTTATATTTACTTAAATGTTTTTTTTAAATCTTGCCACAGTAATTAGGGCGGGCAAGCTTCTGGCATTAAACAGCAAACGAGTGTCCCTTAGAGGGCAATCCCTAATATTGCACTCTAAGGGACACCAGTGCCCAGTGCTAGAATTCGATTAATATCATCTGGCATTTATGGAACTGATGTTTGCTTAACTTCAGTAGAGCTATAGTATAGTATAGCTAGTATACAAGAGCATTTCACCTTTGCAGATTTTGCACATATAATTTACATATTATCCACACTTTATTATATTATATACATATTATATACATCTGCATTCATTGGTGATTTTTTTGATCACATCACAAATCACAAATATGTACTTTTTTTCACAGGCTTCCATTGTCCTTTCATATAGCTGGAACTTCAAAAAGTAAAATATGCCTCCATGAAACATGAAGGTTTTAGCTCTTCCCACACTGCTAAAAAGATTTTTCTTTATAGATCCATGTTAGATAAGTAAAATAAGTGAAGCAAAAAATCTCTCCATGGTGGGTAGAAATAAAAACCTTATAACATCAGACGAGAAGAATTTCAGAGGCACTGGGAGGAGTTTTCTGCTGTCTTTTATGATAGACCCAACTTGATCTGAGTCTGGAGGTAACTTAAGATAGATAAGCAGTTCAATGACGTTCATTCTCCGATGGGAGATACCGGATGCAAGTCAGAGATTGCACAGAAAAGGAGAGCCTCAAGGCTTGAAATGATGGAAATGCAGGACTGGATATTATTATGATATATAAGCCATTTCCCAAAATTATAGAATGCAGGTGCCTGCAACGCGGCTGCAATGCACCTGCAACACCTGCATTCTATCAAATTTGGAAGCAACCCATATTACATAATAAGATCAATTTTTGAGTTTAATCCTTCCTTTCCATTGTTTTAAGACGTTGGCTGTTTGCTTAATATAATCATTACAATTTTATACACCCTGAAATCTGATTTAGTCTGGTGCTCCACTTTTCTGTCTAATCTCTCAGTCATAAAAACCTGACAGGTAGTCTAATCCCTCCCCATAACACAAAAACATTTGGGCTGGTGATCCACTTTAAAGTTATTATTGTATAGAATGGTTCAAATACATCAGGGGTAGGCAAAAACTTTGGCCCTCTAGCTGTGGTGAAACTAAAAAATCCCATCATGCATCTGGCTCTGGAAATCATGCAATACCTAATGGGATTTGTAGCTTGACGACAGCTGGAGTACTGAGGTTTGGCTACCTCACGACCCTTGTGGCTTTACTTTTAGGAACATCCTAATATTCATTAAAGGATCAATTGATGTGTCACTGTTTTGCAGGCAGTGTAATTGAAAAGTATGGAGTGTTAAACATAAGGTCATTTTAATAACTGAACTTTGAAATCACCTTTGTAAAATAGAAATTCTAGCCTTTATGAATGTCATAAAGCACACATTTAAACCTCTGTTCCAGAGAGTGCGGGGCATGCTGGGAAATTTCGAACCAATAGAAAATCAAATGCTGTCATCCTCTACAAGTCCAGCTAAACAATACAAAACATTTGTCTGAGTTGTAATAATAAAATGCAACCACTAGATGACAGTAGTAAACCACATAACAACATGGGGCCAGTTTTAAAGGCAAAATATACTGCATTTTCATTCAGCACATAGAGTTACCTTACGCCCCTGTTCACAAATCAGTGATAAATGAACTTTCTGCTGGGTTCTATATGGGTTCTATTATGTCATTGTAAAAGCTATCTGCAGTTTTTTTTAAAAGCAAAAAAAAAAAGAGATAACAGTGATGCGACATTGCAGGTGTGCTGCAGGGTACATTGTGGTTAGGGATGTCCTGATACCGGAGCTAGCATCGGTATCGGGACCGATACAGGGCATTTTGACAAGTACTTGTAGTTGTCAAAATGCCCCGATGCATAGCGCCGATGCTTGCACTGTTTTTTTTTTCTTTTTCTGTACCTTCCGTGGTGCCTCACTTTGTGCCGAATGCTTTTCCTCACATGTGAAGACGTCGTCGGCGCTGAGCGGAGGAGCGTCGTGTCACTGCTGTGGGCGGCACACCAGGTGGGGTCCTAATGTAGGTGGCCGGCGACTGACCAGAGGACCCCACCTAGAGCGCCGCCCACAGCAGTGAAGCGACGCTCCTCCGCTCAGCCGCTAAGCACCAACGCTCCTCCGCTAAGCACCGACTACGTCCTCACATGTGAGGAAAAGAATTCGGCACCTTGTGAGGCACCTCCATTGAACAGGCACCAGTAAGTGAGGGCCTGTGCTGAAATGGGAGGTGCATTGTATTTGTAATGTGCACTGTACATGTACTTCATATAGAGTAATAGGTTAAATCATGATCCATACTACATAACATGTATTTGTACTATGGATCATGATTTAGCCTACTCATGTTAGCAGGGGACAATTGAAAAACTCTATTGCTGCAGTGTATTCTATATGTAGTACACGTACAGTACATATTCCCAATACGCTGCAGCTATAGATTTACAATTATCCCCTGCTAACATGAATGGGTTAAATGATCCATAGTACAATTACATGTTATGTACATATTATGTTCTATGGATCATGATTTAACCTATTCATGTTAGCAGGGGATAATTGTAACTCTATTACTGCAGTGTACTGGACGTGTGTGCTGTATATGTACTATGGATCATGATTTAACCTATTCATGTTAGCATGGCAGAATTGTGAGCGCCTCCCACAAGCTGAGCACCGAGAGGCGTTGCATCGATCCTGCCCAGTGCCGACTATGGGAGGCACCACGTGAGGCAACAGGGATCGAAGTGAAACTGTGAGTGAGAGAAGCTGGGACAAGGCTGGCTGTAAATCTATTGCTATAGTGTACTGGACGTGTGTGCTGTATATGTACTATGGATCATGATTTAACCTATTCATGTTAGCAGGGGAGAATTGTAAATCTATTGCTATAGTGTACTGGACGTGTGTGCTGTATATGTACTATGGATCATTTAAAGTCACCTGTCCCTTTAAGAAAAGTATTGGTACTTGGTATCGGCAAGTACATGAGGGGAAGTACTTGTACTTGGTCTTGAAAAAGTGGTATCGGGACATCCCTAATTGTGGTGTGTTGCTGTGGACTGCGTTGCATTGCTATAGGGAGGCTAAATCACACTGTCTGCCTCTGGGAGTCATGTCTGTAACTGTCAGTCTTGCAAAGCCTCATGGGACTTAAAAAGAGTGGTTGCCATTTTTGTTTTTGGCAATAATGGTATAAGTGCATGGGGTGTCATTCAGAAGAAGTGCTTTTGTTTTGAGTATGTTTGTGGGGTGCTATGGCAGCACACTGGGAGAGTTTAGAGCTCCACAAACATTAAGCAGAACTAAACCTGATTTGCACAACAGGAAGCACTTTTATTGCAGAAGAGATATACTACAGGGTTTTAAAAAAATCAAAACTAGAGCAGATAAAATCTGGAGCAGCTTAGCAGCTGTGCATGGCAACGAATCAGCTTCTCACTTCAGTTTGTTCAGTTAAGATTTGAAAATGAAAGAGGGAGGCTGATTGGTTGCCATGCACAGCTGCTCCAGATTTAATAAATTCCCCTCTATGTCTTGTCTGCGATAAATGCATCTTTCCTTCCACCTTACAAGATGCTTTACAATGTACACCAGTGGCGTAACAATAGCCATAGCAGCCAATGCAGCTGTAATGGGGCCTGGGGATGGAAGGGGGCCCTATTAAGGATTGCTGAAGTTGCTGTTCTCACTGCCCCTGTACTCCCTGTTAAAGGTTTTCAGGCAGAATAACACTTTTGGTAGTTAAATAGAACCTTTTTATAGATATCTGTATATCAGACCAAATAGAGGGACAACTGAGGAGGAAAGAGGGACAGAGAGGTCTGGTTTCTAATGAGGGAAAGTTGGGAGGTATGCTATAAATTCAACTGGGATTTGATGTCAAGTTACTGACAATTTGTATATAAAAGCTCTCTGTGGTTACATAAGTGTGTCAAACATTTAGGTGGTTTAGTGGGTCAGGCATTTTATGCAATTTAGTTATTAGAGTCATACACCCAAATTATAGTGTGAAGCTCATGCTCCAGCTTGTTACAGAACTAACAATTTTATATTTAGTCCTTGTTTTTCAGCGAAATAAATATGAAATTCTGATTCCCAAACCCAGATGCACCATGGAAGGAGGCTCAGCTGTAAGGCCTGGTTCACACTGAGCGTATTATCGCAGGTGATTCAGCACAACAAAAAGCTTCCCCCAAAAAATCCCATTCATTCTTATGGCCCCTGTTAACACTTGAGCATTTTGTCATAATAAGCAATATGCCTGTCGCTGGAAAAAGTACATGAGCTTCTTTTTGGCAGATGACAGCACGTTGTGTTCCCATAGAGTCAATAGAAAATGCTTGGAAACACGCATTGCAATTGGTTTTGCAAGTTTTTGCCCTTTACATCAATGTGTCCCAATCTGCTCAAAAAATGTGTGACTTAAAGTGACATTAAACCCTCAGATTTTTTAACATAAAACAATACTGTAATGTGTGCCTTACTGTAATCCATGGTTGTTTCCCTTCTCTTTGCTGCTCTTCCTTTTAAATCCGTATATCTTCTCATGCTGGGGGAGAACTTCCCTTTGCAGCTGAGTGCCTCTTCCTGCAGTGCTGGCTCAGGTTGTGAACCTGCACACAGACACCATGTATCCATTTCAGAGACAAGGCAGTCTGCTGCAAAACAGAAGTTCTGCCCAGCATGAGAAGAGATACGGATTTAAAAGGAAGAGCAGCAAAGAGAAGGGAAACAACCACATTTTACTACTCTCACAGTAAAAAAAACCCTTGTAAAGTTTGAGATTAAACCGCCTTTCTTCTAACCTCTTGTTGTGTCGTCATGTCATCAATAGAGTTCTTGGTGTAAACATCTTGTTCTGCATATTGTGGTCCCCGTTAATTATTTTGAAAATTGCAATTAAGTCCCCTTTTAAGAGCCTCTTTTCTAAGGAGAACAGATTCAATTTCTGGAGGTGATCTTCATAGCTCAGGCCTTCCATACCCTTTCTCTGAATTCTCTCAAATTTGAGGACATCTTTCCTGAGGGTTGGTGACCAAAATTGAATCGTATACTCAAAGTGAGGTCGAACCAGTGATTTATAAAGTGGTAAAATTATGTTTTTATCCCTTGCCAAAATCCTTCTTTTAATGCAGGATAGTAATCTGCTTAGTTTGCTGGCCCGCTGCTTGGCACTACAGGCTACTGCTGTGATCTATGAGGACACGTGCTCGATATTGAAAAACTGGTATTGCTGCTTCCCTAATTACAACTGACTTGTAGAATGTTAATAGATTAGTCTGACAAGAACAGTCCTTCATTAAGCCATGTTGATTGCTACTTGTACCATTTTCATAGGCAAATTCCTGCATATAATCCCTTAACATTCCTTCAAATATTTTGCATATGTTCACTGAGCACCTGCGGATGTAACCCATCCGGTCCACCACTGATGTATTTGAACTATCACACTCGCTACCAAGGAAAACAAATGGAAAATATCACTTTTTGAGGTTAATGCTCTGCTATAGTGTGTAAAACTCTGTTGCAGTCTAATATATACAGGTGTCTGAATAGAAAAGTATAGCGGTTTCCTTTCAAACTCCGAAGACATGCAGGTAGGTTACTTGTCTGTTGTCTAAAATTGGCCCTGGTATGTGTATGTATACATGTGAGATAGGGACCCTGGACTGTAACTGAAGGTAGGGACTGATGTGAATGAATAGTTTGTAAAGTGCTGCGTAAATTGTCTTATAAATGTAAATTGTGCTTTATAAATGCATGTAATAAACAAATATATAAATTGCAGCAGCAATAACATGAGGCCAGCTGAAGGGGGGTGAAGTGGAGCTACAAATCTTAAGAGACAAAAGTTAAATGCACATTTTTAGTGGCAAGCATCAGTACAATGGAACCACTTCTCAAATAAAAGGTTTGAATCTTTATTTCAGCGTAGAGGATACATGAAAGCAAACCAATTGTGGATTTCTGACTGTCAGTAGTAAATCACTTAAAGCTGAACTCCAGACTTATTTTTAGTCTTGCCCAGTTGTACAGGCTCCTCTCCTGTAAGCCAGCATTACTGTCCCTGGCCCACCCCTTTCATTAATTGGATTTCAGTTCTTTCAATCATGGAGGCTCAGTATCACATATAGACATTACCTAAGGTAGTCTACAAATGAAGCCTGCCTAGTAATGCCCACTCTTCCAGACTGACCTCCATCCCATCAAGACATTTTGATATTTGCAAAACTCTTCCCAAGAATAGGCCCACTGCTTGCTGAAGGCTCTTGATAGTAGCGCTGAGGCAGGGTGCTGTGATCTTTTCAGGAAGCTATGTACAGCGCCCTGCCAACTCCTCCCACCATCCATGATCTGTCTGCATTGCATAGAGAAGCACAGAAACCTAGGGACGATATCACTCGATCTTAAATAAGGTAATGAAAAAAGAAAGGTTTATTTACAAACTTTATCAGCATATTGATTGGTCGGGGACCAGGGAAGGAAAAATATAGGAAGATTAAACTTCAGATGATTTTGTTATGAACCAGATCAGAATAAAGCTGGCCATACACCTATAGATTGTCTGCATATTTTCTATGGTCATATGGATAAAGTGCAACAGATTCCTCCATCTACGCTAAACTGTGTGGATGGAGGAATCTCCCACCGGGCCAAGCTTCAGTATCTTACTACTCAGCCGCTTGCTGTCAAAAGACCTAAACAATGCCTGCATCCAATCAGATTGTTCAGGTATTACGACAGCCAGCGGGGCCGACTAGCAAGATACTGAAGCTTGGCCCAGTGGGAGATTCCTCTACACACACAGTTTAGTGTAGATGGAGGAATCTGTTGCACTTTTTCCATCTGACCATAGAAAGTCTGCAGAATATCTATAGGTATGACCAGCTTTAGACAACAAACAATGTGCAATCAAAGTTAGTCATCCGGCGCTAACAGCAAACAACTATCCACTCTTGGATGGACTGGCCCCATGGGTGCTGCTCCTCCTTAGATTGGAAAGCTGTCATCCATACAAAGTGTTTCTTTGAATCCAATAAATAAGGAAAAGGCTTGAGTAGGAACGGGTTAGTACCTGTCAAGTTTTAAATACTGTCCATTCCCCATTGAGGAGATTCTTCTATGAGATTTAAATGCTGCCTGTGTCTGCCCAGAGGAGATTGACGAGAAGATAACTTGCAGAAACCCCAAACTATTTCTTAAACACATCTTTATTGACGCTTGTTCATCACAAAGAAAATCACTAGGGATGTACCAATAACGATACGGTGCCGATACCACGTATTTGGGCCATTGTGGCTTCTACATGAATGGAAGAAAAAGAGTACTCAAACAGCAAATAAAACTACTGTATATAAAATGAAACAGTGGTAACAGAAAATTGATTGGATGGCATGGTACATGACACAGCCACTGTGTTCTATGTTTGTGCTCCTTTGCAAGTGTTGTATTTTTTCAGTGATATTGCATGGGGCAGGGCTTGCATTTTGCATAGCTGTATACTATTAGGTCACTACCGCTTATAAGGATGGAAGACCCCATGGGAGATTGCAGGAAAAGGCTTCACTTTTTCAAGTGCCTAAGCATTTCTTCACCTATCCTAGCTGCCCTGCTTGGACCAAGAATTCTCTGCATGATTATTAAATTCCAATAGGGGTCAGATGAAACCATGGTCTTTAGGAGGAATTCTCACCTCATAGACGTTGTGTCATATTCACTTGGATGAATTCCTCACAGCACGGACATGGGTTTTCTACAGCATAACTCGTTTTTTTCACAGTTGATTCTATTTCAAACAATTGACTGATAATAAACACTCCTACAAAGCACATAAGACCTTAATCACTTCTGTGGGTCATAAAATATGTACGGAGTCATGCCACAGGAGTGCAGCACAGGCCACAAAAAACAAACAGGATAATCGTGAGCTTTTCACAAGTATGCAAAGGCTTAAAAGGGATTTTTAGTTTAAAGACAAACAGGGTTATTCACAAAGCTGCCGAAAGCAGACGTGTGGCTAACCAACCCGACGCTGTTCGGCTATTCACTTCAGGCTTGTACAGCTGATTTCAGCCGTACATCGGCTGAAATCAGCCGTACGTTGGCTTGCTTTGGCTGGCCTCGGGTCGGCTGAACATGCTAAGCAGGAGATCTGATTCAGTTAAGGATAACAATCAGGTACTGTCCTTTTCCCAGCCTGTGATCAGACAGTGAAAGAAGAAGCAGCAGACTGATGAGTTCTCTGCTCGCCTCTCCTATCAGCATGTTCCTTGTTAGCACACTGCACTGCAGCACATCTACTTGGTTTCTTATGCTGCTTCTATGTCTCTTGTACTGAGCTCTGCCATACATAGGATTGCAAAAGGCTGTTAGCAAGTCAAATTCAGGTAGTTACACTGCTTGCACTTAAAAATACATTTAATGATATATTTAATAGATATTATATCTGCCTGAATTGCAGCTTTAATTAGGCCTATTAAAAGGCAAACATGTTTCAAGCAGTTTTTGTAGTGTGGCTCTTTAACCACTTCCAGACCAGGTGTTTAGACCCCTTCCTGGCCAGGCCATTTTTCAGTATTCAGCGCTGCGGTCTTTTGACTGACGTTTATTCCGTCATGCAACGCTGTACTGAAATTAATTTTATACCATTTTATTAGTTGTGTGTGTGTTTTTATTGTGTGTTTTTTTTTTCCAATAATGAAGCTATGTGTGTCTGTGTTTTTAATGTGTGTATAATATGTATGTTTCATTACGTGTGTGCGTGTTTTTTTTTACCACTTCCTGCGGGTTGACATAAATGTACGTCCTCCGCTGGAAGTGGTTATACCAAAAAAACAGCTGCTCCTGCACACCACTTGCAGTGCGTTCCGGCCGGAACGCACTGCATCGCATTGCGGCCGACTCACTTTTTGGCCGGGCAGGAGGGGGCCTGGCGGGCCATTGAAGTGAATTGCGCCGTATCCATGGCCTCCAGCCACAATGCGATCACCCGCACGGGATCGCAAGGCACATTGTGCCTGCAGTGCGTTTGGGTGCGGTGCTGCAAGCACTATTTTGATCGCACTGTACCCGAACACACTGCAGGCACAATGTGCCTTGCGATCCCATGCGGGCGATCGCATTGCAGCCGGAGGGCGTGGCTACGGCGCCATTTACCTCAATAGCCCACTGAGCCCCCTCCAGCCTGGCCAAAAATTGAGCCGGCCGCAATGCGGGCAGTGCGTTCTGGATAGAATCGGACCAGAACGCACTGCTTATAGTGTGAAGTAAACCTAAGCCCTGCGTCCAGTAGACATGTGCGATTCTTTTCGGAAAAATTAGTTTTCCGGACAAAATTAGTTAGCGGTAGTCTGTACGCATTTTCGTTTGTGGACGAATTTTCATTGCAGCAAAGTGACAATTAAAAAAAAAATGTTAATGTCACTTTGCTGCAATGAAACGAACGATACGAACATGAAACGGAAATGAACATTCGTACCGACTACCGCTAACGAATTTCGTCCGAATCCCGAAAAATTAAAAATCCAAATCAAAACAAGAGGAAACTAAACGTTTTTTTTGCTGGTGCACATGTCTAGTGTCCAGCAGGTAATGTGACTGTGGGGGGGAGGGGACATTAGAGTGTAAGCTCCTGTGTACAGAGACTGATGTGACTGTGGTGGAGGGGACATTAGAGTGTAAGCTCCTCTGTACAGAGATTGATGTGACTGTGGGGGGAGGGGACATTAGAGTGTAAGCTCCTCTGTACAGAGACTGATGTGACTGGGGGGG
>NW_017307176.1:255929-271870 GCF_000935625.1 Nanorana parkeri
GTAAGCTCCTCTGTACAGAGACTGATGTGACTGGCTCAGTGTTGTTCTCTGTACAGCATTGCGGTATATATATGTCGGACCGGGCGGTGCGGGGTGGGCCCTGGCCTAAAGCCGTGTAAGGGGCCCTGAAATTTCTGAAGGCTGCCCTGGCTGCTGTTAGTGCCGCCGGGGGGGTTGGGGGGGGGGGCAAGAAATTGTTTGCCCAGGGTCCAATCAGTATTAAAGACGGCCCTGGCTCCACCACGACAATTGCTTCATCCATTCACAGATCCTATGACAGGATCTGTAAATGGAGAAACTACAAAATCCCATCAGCCACCGCAGCAGAGGAACTTGTAGATCTCAAAGGAATGCAAGTGTAGTGACATCGCTGCATTTCTAGTCCATTAACATACCTCGGTATAGAGGAAGAGTCTGCAGGGGCCAGAGCATTGCACTCGTGATCCATTGATCGCAGTTGCAATACTCTAGTGGCCCCAGTGGAAAAAAATAATTAATTCACTTTTTATTTTCTGAAGAAGTGTGCATTTATTATTTCTTTTTAAAAGGTGAAATTTCCCTTTAAGGTCAAGTAACATCAAGCAACCAGCATTTTTCCCCACACAATTGGCTGTTTTTTTATTTCTAAATGATAGCAGACTTGTGTTCCCATCTTACCTGCAAATGATCCTTCATGTGGTGGTTCTTTAAGAAGTGTAGGCCTACAGAAACTGAGTATATACTGTTGGCTAATCTAGTTGCAATGCCCGCTGTTGTGCCAAGGCTAATATATTATATGAAACATATTTTATGATGTCGTAGATGTGTATTAATAACCTAAGGCACTGATCCGTAAGTAGGCGCTTGCAGCAGTCTCTGAGCAGGTGCGAAGCTTTGTAGGAGCAGACTGTCCTAAGCAAACCATAAGACGTTTATCCTGCTGAAACTTACACCTCTCTTAGACTCAAACATTGTGTTGATGGTGTCAAACCAATCAGAGAGTGCTAATGGCTGCTAATCAATCAGAGGTTGCTAATCAAAGTAACAACCAGCAAAAACCTAAAATGTCTTAAACAGTCTCTGACAGTAATAAGGTTAATGAGTGATTTAGGTCAGCCCCGATATGCTGCCAGCCTTCTCCACCGCCGGGCCCTGCCTCCTCCTCTTTCACTGGCTGGCCCCACCTCCTCCACTGTCGCCGGGCCTTGCCTCTTCCTCCTCCACCACTGCTGCTGGGCTCCACCACCTCCTCCGCTGCTACTGCCGGCCCCAGCAAGCTGCTGTCTGTCACTGACTCAGCAGCAGCAGTAAGGAGGAACGCGCCACTGCACAGATCACAGACAGGTTGTCAGTGATCTGGACACCGGCATGTTCCTCCTCACATCCGCCAGTGACAGCCAGCAGCGTGCAATGCCATAGCGACCCAGGCGGCCAACACAGCATCAGGGGGACCCCTTTGTTCCCCATCCTGTCCGGTCCCCCTGTGCCCCGGGCCCCATACCCAGATAGCAACAATTGAGCTGCAAGTTTGAAAATAACTTGCTAAACTATTGCAGACTTGCCAAGCTTCACAATTTTGTTGCACAATTACAGCCGGTCTGCATTGCAAGTCTCCAGACCAGCGAGCTTGCAGAGCTCTTGCTAAGACCTGCAGGACTCTTGCTGTAGACTTGCCAAGCAAATTTGCTACAAATTCAAAAAGTGTCAACTAGAACTTGTGCTGCAAGTGTTCTGCAAGTCTACAACTTGCCAGGAATGTGTGCAGCAAGTTAACAAGAATTACAATTTAACCCTGCCACAAGTTTGTAGCAAGTTGTCCTTGCTATCTGGGTAGCGGCTGCTGGGTCACTATGGCGATAGTTCCGCCACTGGATGATAAACATCCCCCTTCTTACCTGAATGTCAGAGTTTTTCTCCCCGTTGTCTATTTTAGTATGTTACCCATTTACTATGGCCCCACATCACAACTTTCAAAAATTTACATGAACCCCTTTCTGCCTGCAATTCCTATATTAACGTTCTTCAGTACAATGCATCATGTTGAAGATTTGTTAATAAATGTCCTGAAGCAGAAGTGGCAGCCAACACCTGTCCTGGCTGCCAATTTTATGACTGCACTCATCGGCTGGTTGGTCAGATACAGAGATCAGGAACCAATTGAGCCAATGGGCTTGGTTCCCAATCATATGATCCCTATATTATCATGAGGACCATATGAGATTGGTTAATATCAAGATGGTGCCAGTTGGCTAAACTGTCATTGCACCCTGCACAGAGCAAGAGACTCTTTAAGAAGCAATTGACCAGCTCTGGCTAGTGGCTCTAGCTAGTGGAATACAAAAACAGAAAAATTAGATTAATTAATTTTATAAAAATAAAAAATATTATTACAAGACAATAATGGCAATTTTTACATTTGTGTTTGTTGTTCAGCTTACGATAAAAAAAATCTGAAGGTAGTCATTAAAGACAATAAAGATACAAATAAAAGTCGTATTCATAAAGGCGCAATAGTCATAGAGTTATAGGCTAGTAAAGGTGAGCTCTGGGGAAACATTTTTTTTTTTTTTGGAAAAAAGTTTTATTAAGCTTTCCAACAGTACAAAAATTGAAAACATTCAGACAAACATTTGCCTGTGTGCATAGTCGCATATGTACACATTGTGCTGAGGTCAAATATAACAGTCGTCAAGTTAGGCAAAACACACAAAAACAAAATCGAGCATAATGGATCACAGTCAGTATCGTAAGTGGCTTATTCTGCCTATCACATCTATGCCTATATCTAGGGCAATGGATAGAGAGGTAACACTCTCGTCTCTCATGTGTTAGGTATAGTGTCAACCTTCCCTGCCCAAATCGGGCGGGAGGTATATCCCAACCACGGAGCCAGATGAATTAGTGGATAGTACGTTCAACTGTGGGGAACCAATCGGTCCATGGTCGCCAGAGGGCATCAAACTGCTTGAGTTTGTCATTATTAGATGCTGTAGCCCTTTCAAACTTGCAATGTAGTTGTACCAGGTGGATGAGGTGGGTGAGGGCTGGGGCCTCCAGCATTTTCCAAATTCTGGCAATAAGGAGACGTGCAGCTAGTAGGACTTGAGTTATAACAATTCTACTACTGGGTGGAAAAATCTCTATCCCTAAGTTCAGTACTGCCAGATCAGGGGTGGGATCTATTCTGATGGAGCTTACAGTGCTAATAATGTTAAAGACCTCCCCCCAATATCCATGGAGGAGAGGGCATTCCCAGAAAGTGTGCAGGAGGGTGCCCACTGCCCCACACTCTCTCCAGCATTGTGCAGAACGACCCCTGTAGTACACTGCTAACATATAATGTGTAAGGTACCATCGCAATGTGATCTTTAGGGTCAGTTCCCAGAGATTGACGCACTTGGTCACCAAAAACGACGTCTTAAGAGCCGTACTCCACTAGGTCTGGGAGTACTGTGTTCTCAGGTCTGTTTCCCACTTCTGGAATGGGAGGGACTTGGTGAAAACGAGTTTCTCTTGCAAAGTACCATACACCAGAGATATACCCCTGGTCTTAGTGTGTGGGTTGTGGAAGAAGGCCCAAATGCTGTTGGGAAACCGAACCTCCGTTGGTATAGTCGTCCCTATAAGGTGGAAAATTTGCAAATAGCGGAACAGCTCTGTCTGAGGGAGGTCATATTGTCCACTTAAGTCTGTAAAGGATCTAAATTTACTATTGGTATATAAATTGGATATCGAAACTATAGAGTTGGTATGCCATTGTTTGACATCTAGGTCGGGTATAAGTATTTCCAAAATATAAATTGGCTGTGGAAGGAGTATAGTTGAGTCGGCTGAGAAAGGGGAGGGAACAAATATGTCTCCACGCTTCAATAGAAGCTGTGATAGGAGGGGAGAAACAGTCCCTTGGAAATCCTGCCTTCGTACTAGCTAGTAGAAAATCAATCAAGTTATGGCGGTTTACCATGGAACTTTCAATCTCCCACCAGAACACATCTGGGGAAGGCCTAAACCAATGCCTCAGCTGTTCAATAAGCACCGCTAGATACTAGTCTTTAAGATCTACCATGCCCATCCCACCCACCGTTTTGTGCTTTATCAGTTGGGCATATGCACATCTCGCTCATTTATGTTGCCAGATAAAGTTATGTAGTGGAGATCTAAGGTTCTTAAAGTAGGTGTTGGGTATGGGAATCGGCAGCGTTCCAAAAAGATATAATATTTTGGGAAGAACCACCACTTTAAAGGCTGCTAGTCGTCCTGACCAGGAAAGTTCATGGTTGGACAGCATCTTTAGGTCAGTTTGGAGAACATTTAGAAAGGAGGGGTAGTTCACCCGAAATAACACATCAGGTTGAGACGTGAGAGTGACAGCTAGATAGGTTATTCCCTTGGTGCTCCATGCGTATGGTAGAGAAGAGGACAGGGACGCTTGCATCGGGGGGTGAAATGTTTAGGTTAAGCAAGTGGGACTTCGTGTAGTTGACTTTATAATGTGATACAAGTCCAAATTTGTGGATGGTGTGCTGCACTGCTACCAAAGAAGAGGCTGGGTCCGTGAGCATGAAGATCATGTCATCAGCAAAGAGTTGTATTTTATGCTGTCTATGCGCAAAAACAAAGCCGTGTATTGTGGGGTCTTTTCTAACTGACTGCGAATGGTTCCATCAGTAAATCAAAAATTAACGGTGACAGAGGACAGCCTTGCCTTGTCCGATTAGAAATTGAAAAGGAGGCGGACATTGTCCCTGACATCATCTGGGGAAACATTTTATTGACCCTTGCCATGGGGTTTCCCACACACTGCAAGGGATAACTGCTTATTTTTGTTTAGTTGCTAAAACAAAAAGTTATTCTTACCCAAACTGCTGAGCCAACTCCGTGCTTCTCCGGCTTCCAAGGCGTGTCTCCTCCTCCATTGTACAGATGGAATTTTCCTTGGTGTTCTCATGTCTATAAATTGTGTATAGGACGTGATGATTTACAGGACCTTAGACCACTTCAGCAGAGGGGGAGAGAGACTGGAAGGATCGGTCTAAGAACAAGTCGGCTTGAATGATCGGGTGAGTATAATTGTTTGTATTTTAGCACCTAGACACAAATGAGCAGTTAACCCTTGCAGTGCGAGAGTAGCGCCACTGCAAGTGTTAATAAAACATTTTCCCCAGACTTCTTTAACCAACAAATATAGACACTGCTTAATTTGGCCTTGGCATCTAGCCATCAATGACCTCCAGAAACAAAAGGGTTAAAGCCCAACTCCAGTAGTTGCTACAGTGAAGCTCACATTTCTGTGGGTTTTTTTGGGCTCTCAATAAAGAAACGGACGGAAACGTCTGTTATTTTGTTACAGTAATAATTTTCAAGCAAAAAGACATTTATTTCTCCACTTGTTTCAAATGTTATAATGTGTTTCAATAAACCTCTAAGCACAATGGAGGAATTCCTGTTCTATTAACTCCATTGCTGAGGGATGGTAGGAAGACCCAATTGCCTTTCACAAAACAATTTGTTTTCAGCGACAAGCAATACAATGAAGGAATACATGTTATCATAATTATAAGGAAACTTGTACTGGGAAAATGGGCTGCCACTCCTGACCATCTGGAATTGTAATCTTTCTTTTGGCCTTCACTGACTTAGAACAGACGTGCGCCACTGAAGTCAGAACTACTGATTTGCATGTTTGTTTGGATAAGTTAGCAAGTGAGAAGTTATGGAAGCCGCTGGATCATCATTACAGCCAGGGACCTTCAGAATTAGTTAAATACAGTTAGCCCTGATATATAAGGTTTTTTTGTGAGGAGATGACCCCTCCCAGGGCCATCCCTATAATGTGACAGGCTAAGTTGGCGGCGGCGTGCGAGGGGGGTGCAAGCCACCACGTCCAGGTTGCTAATAGCTCTTAGCAGCCTGTGATTCTCTGTCCAGCTTCCCACCCAGTTCACTGACATCACTGGTTGCCAGCAACAGGGCGGGACAGTGTGGCTGGTGTCCTGCCCAGCTCCTTTCAACCTGTGATATCCGTTAGCTGGGTGGGATTTTAGACAGCCTCTTTTAGACAGCCTGTGTACCCACAGGTAACAAGATTCACAACCCCGAACGGTTATTCACTGGCAGCACCTCCAACCCCCAGAATGACCATTCACTGACAGCCAACCCCCCACCACCACCACATGCCTTCCCTTCATTGACAGATGTCAATGAACAGGTCTCCTCAGTGAAAGATTCCCCCTATATTTTGTATTCAGTCACACATTAATGAACACTTTAAAGTGCAAAAAAAACCTCATACCAAATGGTAACTTCCTGCTCTCTCTGCCTGTGCTGCACTCATCTGTTTCATTGTTCCCATTCATCTCTGAGGATTCCAGAACACCTGCCTTCTATGTTATTGACAAAAGGAGATGGGGAGGTGTTCTGTAGTCCTGTTGTAGGGTGACAACCTCCGCCATAGCTATACTATGGTGAGTGAGCGTGGTCACTCTAGGACAGAAAATGTTGCACTGGCAGGATCACCAGAAGAAAAGAAAAAAACAAACAAACCTGAAAAAGGATACCAATGCAGACACTACATCTAAGGTAAGCTGCAATATATTCCATTTCTTGTTCTTCTAATTAGATAGCCTTTAATCTTGCCTTATCTTTTTTAGTTTGCAGGACTCTGTTTAGTCACTACAGCCGTCTTCTTTTGGCACAGAGGTTGTCTTGCCATTGGAACTGACTACATCACTAGTGACCTTTCTCCGTTTATATGGTGTAATAATGGAAAAATCATCAAAACACAGAGATTGATGACATCGGTATTAAGCTGCCCATAAACCTTCCAACCATTGCACGACTTAAAATTTCCGCTGAGGGGAGGGCTTCCGATGATTTCAGTGCTGAGCTTGTGCACACCGGCCCGTGCGGCATTCGTCTTCCGAGCACACTACCAACCCGCCGAAAATGGTATGATTTTCGGCAAGTTTTCCATCCTGCTCGGAAGACGAAAGTCGTGCGACCTTACACTAGAAGCAGTCGCACGCTGCCCATACACCTGCCGATTATCGTGTGATCGCAAGATCACCCTCGATTATCTTACGATAATCGGCCGGTGTATGGGCACCTTACGACTGTTAATCATGCCAGTGAACATAGCTCATACATACAGCTGAAATAGATATGTTATGGAGATGTTCAGTAATCATTATCACCTCCTGGGTGAATACTGATCAAGTATGTCAATAAGGAGGCAAATCCAAGGTCAGTTGTAGGAGAAGGAAGCAGACTCTTTGGGGCTGATTAATGAAAACTGGAGAAAAGGAAATGAGCAGAGACCTGGAGTTGTTGCCCATGGCAATTGATCAGAATTGTTAATAATTATTTCCATTTACCTGATTAGTTACTATGGGCACCAACTAAGTTTTATTGTGCCATCAATTAGCGTTGCTTTCCTGTCCCTTCCTCATGGGAGATCCTCACTGGACCTCTGCCAGTAATTCCTGTATCACTGGCACTGCCCATGGCAATGATGGCACTATAGTAAGCAGAAGAAATTCAGTAATTCCTAGACTCCAGGTTTGAATGTGATCATACAGTCTGCATTGACTCCTTCTAATGCTTACATGAAAATGTTTTCTGTGACCATAACCTCTTCACAAAGTATATTGTGAGTAACAGTGGCCATTGGAAATCTACCCATGACCACACTGGGGTCACTGCCCTTTTCTGCCCAAAAAAATACTTTAAAAAATGTGATTGCATTATTACATCAAAATTAATATGTCAAATTCTGGTACAAAAGCATCAAGCATGTATGCAAGGCTCCAGATATTGCCATACTCAGGAAGAGGTAATGTACCTTCAGTACCAGAAAGGTGAACTTCCTGACACATTTAGCCATGTGAAATAACCTCAGCCGTATACAAATTTCTTATGTTTTTAGGACAATAAACAGGAAATGTTCATCAAAAGCATTATCATTTAAAAATGTAATGTAAAAAATGTAAATGTAATGTAATGGGAAATATAATGACATTCTTATCTGTCTAAGACATATAGATTATTTCCACACAAAAAGTAAAAGCAGTTAGTGAGCTACTAAAGTTATCCAGCAGATATCGCAACCACATAACCTTTACTCAGTGGCGTCACAAGGGGGGTGCGGCCCACACCCGGGTGACACCATTGGAGGGGTGACACCAAAATGAGTCATTTTGGTGTCTCCCCCCTCTAAAAAGTCGGGCGCTCGGTCATGGACCGAACGCCCGACAGTATCAGGAGAGAGGAGGGGACCCGGCGGCATACCTTATCCCGCCGGGTGACTGTCCCCTCCTCTCTCTGCCGGCGTCCATCACCAAGATGGCCGCCGGCAGGTATCAGAATACTGCCGCACGTGGTGACGTCACACGCATGCGCAGTGACGTCTCGGCGGGGTGACACTCGGTTACCGCTCCGGGTGTTACCCAGCCTCGGGACGCCCCTGCCTTTACCTTTTACAAGATTGCTCTTCCGTAGTCAAAGTTTTGTTATTGTGTTAAATCTACAATCTCAGTGACTCAGGATACTTACTCTCCTGGTAAAAGTCACTTTCATTAAAGGAGAACTATGAGGTGAGTGATTTTCACTCAACCTCATAGTTCGAGCCGACCTGTGACAATGAAACTGTCACAGGTCGGCTCTATAGATCAGGAAGTGAACGAACACATACCGTAGCTTGCTCACTTTCCGATCATCTCCCTGACTGTCAGTCACCACTCCCCGCTCCGATACTCCAGCGCTGAGTGGAGGAATGGACGAAGAGGGGGCGGGCACAGCTGGCTCTGCCTCTGGATAGGCAGAGCCAGCTGTCAATCCCGCAGCTGGGTGGATCTCGACAGCATTGTCGGGATCTGTCCTGCCTGCCGCGATCTCGGTATATAGTAATAGCTTGCTATATACTGACCTTTGTGCCACTGGAGGACGTTAGAATATGTCCTCCCATGAATCTTAAGAGAACTATGGGATAAAAGGCTCGTCCCAAGTTAACTATTTAACTTATGTGATGTCTCTTGATGCAAACATCCTCTTCCTTCCACTCATATCCAACAGTCCCTCCAGCGCTGGTGCCGCTCTCTGATCCAACGCAGACTTATGTCTTCCTGTGTTTTACCCGCTACATGCATACATCAAGCAAGCGACTCCCTTGATTGAAACAATGCCGAAGCTATATATGATCCAAGCACTGTGGAGAGACCAGAAAGATGAACATAGTGGTCTACGGCAGTTGTCATAATGGCTGTGATCTGCAATATGCCAGCAAAAATGTGCAATTTCATATGTGTGCTGCTTGTTTTTTTATTTTCTTTTTGGACATGGATGGTTAATGCTCTAAAATAAATGGTAAACTAGTTGTTTTGCATTGTGAGTAGAATTAATAAAGTACAACCATTGTGTGTACAAAAAATATATGAAAATCATATATCTAGTGGTGCAGCAATAATGGCTTGAGCCATCATTTCAGGCTTCTTTTCGATTATGTGACAGGCAATAATTTGTTTGGCATTATGAAGGTGTATACTGATGTGAACGTGCAACTATGTAAAGTGCTGCGTAAATTGTCGGCAACAACAACAGACACCAAGTTATTGATATAACTGAAGTCACTCAACTGCTCTCACATATCAATCAGCAACATGTACAAATGGGCATGTGACCCATTTTAAAACATGCTATTGTAATTAAACGTCGTACGCTGCAGAATGGCAAAGTGTGCCTCTTCATCTTGACTAATTATGATAAATAATAAATACAGTATATACACTATAGTTAAAACATATTGGGTTGTATATAGGTTACGTGACACTCCATAAAGTGAGGTTTAATGGACTTCAGGGCTGCTGAGTTCCACCTTTTCCCTTCCCTCTTCTGTCCTCTTGCCATCTGAGATCCCCCTTACTCCTTTGGCTATTAATAACATCCAGGATGCCACTGCAAGCAACATCCAAGAGTCAAATATACTGCACTTTGCATCAGCACTTTGTGCTGTGCAGACACCCTGGTGCACACGTTCTTCTTTCTCCAACAGCTCTCTGAAAAACAGGACCCCAAGACTTGAAAACCCGCAAGGAAGGGCGTTTAGATTAGTGTACTGATCAAGCAGAAGATCAATAAGCTGACCCTAAGGTTGACCTCCGTGGTGCATTGCTAAGGTAAGATATTTTTATTCATAATACGGTTTTAAACCAACAGCACAGAAAGTCTGAAATAATTCTGATGAAATGTATTTTGCTATGTAAGAACATAATATGAAAATATGCATAATTATTTATAAGTACTGAAATGCCTGGGTTGAAATTGAAGCTCTGTGCAAGGGAATACTGCTGAGCCTGCAAGGCAAACTTGTCGAGTATGAGATGAATATAGACAGCAGCCAAATGCTCCCTGGGTAACGTAAGATCCCTTCAGAGACTTTTACTAGGTTGGCTCTGTTAGTTGTACCTTAGACCTTTTAACGTCGTGTAGAAAATCACTTCTTGTCCCCGCTCGACTTTGAAACAAAGCCAAAAATGCTTTGATATTTACAACACATTACCATTTTCTTTTCCATACTGCCTTTATTTTATAGTTAACAAGTTGACCTGAGTATTTTTAGGACATCAGCAATCAACTTACCATCTGTTTGTATGATAAATAGAGGATGTAGATCAGTATTTAAATCGTGTTTATGTAAGATGTAGAGCTAACTGTCTGGCACCATGTACTAATTATTTTATTATCACTTCTTCACAGTCTATAACTCACGGTTGGATTTGGTGGACCTTTTATTCATTTATTTATTTAAATATTAAAATGCTAAGGTAGGTGAAGGGCAGTGATCAGCATTGAAGTGCACCTTGATCCTCTTAAACAGTCAATGTTTAATTCCCAACATATGGGGTATACTGCATACTATTGCAATGGCCACTTCATTCAAAATGAACGCAATCATATATGCATACACTCACAACTTTCTAAGACATCTTTTAGCACAAAGTACATTGGCAAAGGACACACCCCTAAATAATAAATATCTGAAGCGACACACCCCTGCCATGCCCCCCAGTTACGTGAACTGTGGAACTTTAATATACAAATGAGCATTAGTGAAACCCAACAAGTACTTTTTTCCCACCAGTCCTATTTTTTTATAATAGCTTTTTCAAAAATAACAAATGGAGATTAGATTTAGGGCTTATTGTAGCATAACTGAGGTCTAAACATCAAACCAAAAAGAAGGACAGATGAGGAGCATAGAGGGATCAAGGGATTTGGTTCCAAATGAGGAACGGTTGGGAACTATGTATATGGGATTCCATGTATAATGAGATTGTATTGCTTGGTGAGCTTGAATTTTGGCCTACCTACATATTGATAACTGTGAAACCTCGATTATTTTTTATGGTTTTCAAACCTCTTTCCCAATAAAAAAAATAATTTCTCTTGCACGGATTGGATATTTTATGTAATACAGGTTCAACTCATTGTACAAAACTTTACAGTTTACTAAATACAGCCCATTCTGCTTCTCTCTATTATTTAGAGCTGTCAGTTTGTTATCCCTTGACCTAATTAATAGAGTCTTAGGAGGTTAATTCCTGTGTTTCCCCACTAGTAACAATGCAACATCTAATCTGAGTCTTTTTATGGCCATACAGCTCACATTGAGGCAGTATAGTATTACTGCCTTGCCTCGGGTCCTGGCAGGGCAGTTAGGTTTAAATTGGTTGTCTTGCCTTTGACATGCCATGTACATGATCACACTCTCATTAGGAAACTCACAAGAAGCAAAATATGTTTGGATAAGCCATCTGTATAGCAAAATTACGTAACAATTTATTCAATGATCGTGAACGGGACTGATAACTTCTACTATGGAAAACTTCCGTCTCTTTTTGGACATGAAAATGATTCTGTTTCTATAATTATACCTATCCAGGATATCATTTATTTATAGGATCTCATTCGATTTCTAAAGACCATTACAGTAGGTTTGCCTTAAATTATAAAATGTTTAGGATTGAATATTGTCCCATTAGGACTCTTTCATCAGCTTACAATCCTTGACAGGAAGCCATATTCAATACCATATTAAAACATTTCAAACATCTCCAGCTGACAACTCTGGTGACATTTTATACCACGTGTGTGTCAAGTATGACGTTTATATTGTACAGCTTTGATTAAAAAACTCTGTGTGTTTGTCCAGCTTGTACTTGCTGTGCTTGTGGAAGCTGAGAGATCTGCACAACGTTTGTTATGAGATGTACAGTATCACTTCAGTACAGCATAGGAGAATGCCACAAACCATCCTCCGGAAGGGCGTTTGGCCTCAGCTCCTAGGTATTCTGCTACATCTGCATTTTTAAATTTAGTCATACCTAACTAAAACCTGTTAAAGTGCACGTCCAGCCAAAGGTTTTTTTTTTTTTAAGCATTGGACAAAGAGGGGAAAAATTAGAACTCCTGTCAGATCTTTAATGTAGGAGATTTTCTCTGACTTCCTGTCCTTGGGACAATGATGTAATCTGACAGGAAGTGAAAGAAAATGTCTGACAGCTACACAGATGGATATAAAAATGCATGATTTGGTGGGGTAGAGGAATGCTGGAACCTCTGTAACATTTTAAATGCTGTCTGTGTCTTTATTGTAGATAGCCCATCACTTCCTGTGTTTGGCATTCAGTAAGGGAAAATCTCTCTAGCCGAGCGCAAACAGCAGTAAGAAACTAACTCTTCCCTATTCTATCCAAAACATCAAGTGACACTAAACTCAGGAGTTAAATCTTAAAAATGCATTTAAGTACCTTACTTCACTCAGCTGTAGATCCTCAAATCATCTCTGAATTTGTGCTGACACTGTCCTTCCTTCTGGAGGGTGGCTACTTTTGTTCCCCATGGTCCTTGTGTGCGTTGTAAAGTAGCCACCGCTCCAAGCTCACTCCCATGATGGACTACAATCTCATGTTTAGTTTACTTATTTGCATTGAAATTATAGTCCATCATGGCAGCAAGCTTGGAGTGGTGGCTACTTTACAAGACACACAAGGACCATGGGAAACAAAAGTAGCCACCCTCCAGAAGGAAGGACAGTGTCAGCGCACACATTCGGAGATGGTAAGAGGATCTACAGCTGAACAATGCACAAATAAGCTACATTTTTGTTATTAATTTAAGGTACTTGAATGCATTTTTAACGCTTAACTTCTGCGTTTAGTGTCACTTTAAAACAAAATTTGTCCGGACATGTTTTTGTTTTGCCCCTGGCAGCCTGTGAACATAAAAAAAGAAGTTCTGGCTGTGATACTCACCCAGTCTCCGGCACTGCCCCTCATAGACTCATCAATCCTGCAATGCTGTGCCTCTCCTCTTGCAGGTTAAATGACTTTCAGTGTCATTCAACCCACTTCCTGTGAACCAAGGCGGTCAAGGCTCTGCCCCCACTCTTTGCAGCATTTTGGATCTGCCCACTGTTGGAGGAAGAAAGGGGTGAATAGGACCTGAGACATCATCAGAGCCAGCCAAAGACACTTGTGAAAAAGGTAAGTATACAGTTTTTGTTTTTTGCTTGGGATGCAGGGGTGCTCCATTAGGGGACCCAAACCTAGAGTTGTGCTTTAATGAAACTTAGTATAACGTATTAATTTTATGTTATACTAAATTAATGTATTACTCAGATTTAGTCTGGTTAAAAAGGATTCTCTGTTTTACTTAGCATGTTACATGCCTTTCCTTTCCAGTTTACCATTAGGGGCTGTGCTTCACTATAGTGTAAGGCAGATTCTGCGGCTATAGAATTTTCACTTTGCAAAGTGAATGTTCTGCTTGCTTATTAAATAGCTGCATTCACATAGGTCATCCATTCATATGCAAATAAAAATCCTCTTTTGTAATTTTCCCTGAACTTGATTGGGTATTCATAGTAAACATAGTTGTACTGTATTCACTACGCTAAGTGAACATTTTCTTAGCAAAGTAAACATAGATTTCTCTAAGTGAATTTTCTCTTGCAGCAAATCAACTTATATGGCTCTGGCTTGGGTACTTTCACTTTGAAATTTGAAATTTGTGAATGTAATATTCTATTTAATTGATTTAGTTTTTCTGCAGCCAATGCAAGACTTCTTTTATTCTTGCCAACCTGGATCTCACTTTGAGGAGCAGTGGGTAGTCATTTCACAATCTGAGGGTCATAAAAGTTATTTGTTAATGGACATACTGGTCATCTAAAACACAAGATACCGGATAAGTGATGAGTGGAGCTATATAATGTTATGTATAAAAATGTGTGATATCCATATCGGTTATTAACTGGAACAGGCAAATAAAGTATGTAAAAGGTTCCCCTCTGTTCCCTCTGTGACCTAATAGACACATAGCTGGAAATGACTTTTGCCTACTTCAGAGGCCTTCCATTGAACTCAGGGCTCTCTTTCTTCATGCAGATACAGGGGCACTTCCACTGCCCACATCAAGCTCCAGACAGAAAGGCTGTTTCTCCTTCCTGTACCTCATATCTCACTCTCAGTCACAGAAAACACATCACCTGGTAGCATCACAGAAAATGTGCGAACCAACACCTCAAAATGTACCAGTGGTCAAACTAGTGGACACAGAGGGCAGTTCCCTGAAACATTCCTCAAGTCTTAAGCACAGCCCATCCCTCCTTTGTGATATGCCTTCTACAGTTTCACAGAACATGATACCAGCCCAGACAAATGCCACAGCAATAGAGAAATATCTAGACGGGATTGGGAAGGATACCAAAGTATACTCATTGTGTTGATGAGAATACAAACATAACAAAACAGCAAAGTTTCAGTTCGGCTTTGTCCAGTGTTTTTTTTACTCTTTATGTAGTGATCAAACATCAGGTACAGAAATAAAGGTAATTAGCTTTCATTTAAGACACATTGTTATAGTTGACATGAATATTTTAGGTAAGAAAGCAATATAAGCAGACAACAAAATATCTCCCAGTTCGATACTTGGAATCACCTTTTTTTTTAATGCTGTTTGTGTCTCCATGAAGGAGATTTGCACTCTATGTCTTGGTAAATACTGTCTCCAGGACATAAAGTAAGGGAAAATCCAAAATTTTGTGTTGTCACCAAAACATGAAAAGAGAGGAAATCTTTTAATGAGGAAGCTTGTTTCAACTGACATGAAAAGTTGAGAGTTTTACCCCTTGTATGGCGCTTATCAGAGGTACAGGGAAATTGCGGAGGAGGGAATACTCATGACCCGATCTTCACGGCTCACGCCGCAACATCAGCACTACAGGCTTCTCCAGCAAACGCCTGCAGGTCACAGCTCCGTCGGGCTGCCCGAAAGCCCCAGCGTGAATTCTCCACTGTGGCTGAACAGTCCGGCACCTCCAACCGCTCTCTAGCTCCCCCATCCAGGACAACGTCGCTCCACCGGTCCACAACACCTGCCAGTAGAGGACACCTGTGCCAGCACTCCTGAGGACCACCCCACGGCCCACCGCCGCGGCACCACACGGGCCGCACCATCATCGCTGAGAGCCGCCCTACACTATCCCCACGGTGAGTTACAGAAGCCCACCCCTTCTTCACCCACCATTGCATACCTCACCCCCTCGTGTTTGTATCCCCATCTGCCTACTGGGTGAAACGCCACACCACCCTGAAAAAGAGGGACCACCACCACCACCACTCCACCCCATCCGCTTCACTGCAACCCGACGATTACAAGCGAACACTCATCCAGACTCAGGTGAGTACAACACCTACGATTACACCCCACTCTACCACATTTATTGCGCTAGGTAGTGGCGCTTCCGTCTCCTTGTTTCAACTGACAACTGTCTGAGAGGGCAATTCTCTCACTTTGCCGAGATTGCCTCATACCTCCTGTTGTGTCTATAGTATAGGAAGTGAAGAGAAATATCCCTAGTGGTACATATATGGAAAAAACTGACAGGGATTTAACCAGGCCCTACT